>NC_092721.1:7880124-7960124 GCF_047496885.1 Scyliorhinus torazame
CCCGCCCTGACTTGGAAATATATCCCCGTTCCTTCACTGTCACGAGGTGAAAATGCTGGAACTCCCTCCCTAACAGCACAGTGGGTGTACCTACACATGGACTGCAGCGGTATAAGAAGGCAACTCACCCCCACCTTCTGAAGGGCAATAGGGCAATTAGGGATGGGCAATAAATGCTGACCTAACCAGCGACCCCAACATCCTGATTGAAAAACATGACCTCACCTGGGCACCGGAAGGTTTGCTTGAACTAAAGAACAAGGATACAGGCTGCAAATATTCACATGGGCAGTCGGTGCCCAAATTTAGGATCCGTTGTTGATAAATTTGAATGGTTAAAAATCTAAAGCAATCTGGACACTTGCCCATAGACACTTCAACATTGTGTAGGTGTGTCTGCTTATCTTGTGAGTAACACTAATTATCACAAAGTTCAGTGTCATAAAGCTTAGTATACAGATTCCATTCTGATGTAACAATAAAGGGATTGGATAGAGGGAGTGCTGCACTGTCAGAGGGTCAGTACTGAGGGAGTGCTGCACTGTCAGAGGGTCAGTACTAAGGGAGCGCTGCACTGTCAGAGGGTCAGTACTGAGGGAGTGCCGCACTGTCAGAGGGTCAGTACTGACGGAGTGCTGCACTGTCAGAGGGTCAGTACTGAGGGAGTGCCGCACTGTCAGAGGGTCAGTACTGAGGGAGTGCCGCACTGTCAGAGGGTCAGTACTGAGGGAGTGCTGCACTGTCAGAGGGTCAGTACTGAGGGAGTGCCGCACTGTCAGAGGGTCAGTACTGAGGGAGTGCCGCACTGTCAGAGGGTCAGTACTGAGGGAGTGCCGCACTGTCAGAGGGTCAGTACTGAGGGAGTGCCGCACTGTCAGAGGGTCAGTACTGAGGGAGTGCCGCACTGTCAGAGGGTCAGTACTGAGGGAGTGCTGCACTGTCAGAGGGTCAGTACTGAGGGAGTGCCGCACTGTCAGAGGGTCAGTACTGTGGGAGTGCCGCACTGTCAGAGGGTCAGTACTGAGGGAGTGCTGCACTGTCAGAGGGTCAGTACTGAGGGAGTGCAGCACTGTCAGAGGGTCAGTACTGAGGGAGTGCTGCACTGTCAGAGGGTCAGTACTGAGGGAGTGCTGCACTGTCAGAGGGTCAGTACTGAGGGAGTGCTGCACTGTCAGAGGGTCAGTACTGAGGGAGTGCTGCACTGTCAGAGGGTCAGTACTGAGGGAGTGCTGCACTGTTAGAGGGTCAGTACTAAGGGAGTGCCACACTGTCAGAGGGTCAGTACTGTGGGAGTGCCGCACTGTCAGAGGGTCAGTACTGAGGGAGTGCCGCACTGTCAGAGGGTCAGTACTGAGGGAGAGCTGCACTGTCAGAGGGTCAGTACTGAGGGAGTGCCGCACTGTCAGAGGGTCAGTACTGAGGGAGAGCTGCACTGTCAGAGGGTCAGTACTGAGGGAGTGCTGCACTGTCAGAGGGTCAGTACTGAGGGAGTGCTGCACTGTCAGAGGGTCAGTACTGAGGGAGAGCTGCACTGTCAGAGGGTCAGTACTGAGGGGGTGCTGCACTGTCAGAGGGTCAGTACTGAGGGAGTGCTGCACTGTCAGAGGGTCAGTACTGAGGGGGTGCTGCACTGTCAGAGGGTCAGTACTGAGGGAGTGCTGCACTGTCAGAGGGTCAGTACTGAGGGAGTGCCGCACTGTCAGAGGGTCAGAACTGAGGGAGTGCTGCACTGTCAGAGGGTCAGTACTGAGGGAGTGCCGCACTGTCAGAGGGTCAGTACTGAGGGAGTGCTGCACTGTCAGAGGGTCAGTACTGAGGGAGTGCCGCACTGTGAGAGGGTCAGTACTGAGGGAGTGCCGCACTGTCAGAGGGTCAGTACTGAGGGAGTGTCGCACTGTGAGAGGGTCAGTACTGAGGGAGTGCTGCACTGTCAGAGGGTCAGTACTGAGGGAGTGCTGCACTGTCAGAGGGTCAGTATTGAGGGAGTGCGGATTTGTCAGAGAGTCAGTCCTGAGTGAGTGCTGCACTTTCAGAGAGTCAGTACTGAGGGAGTGCTGCACTGTCAGAGGGTCAGTACTGAGGGAGTGCCGCACTGTCAGAGGGTCAGTACTGAGGGAGTGCCGCACTGTCAGAGGGTCAGTACTGAGGGAGTGCTGCACTGTCAGAGGGTCAGTACTGAGGGAGTGCTGCACTGTCAGGGGGTCAGTACTGAGGGAGTGCTGCACTGTCAGAGGGTCAGTACTGAGGGAGAGCTGCACTGTCAGAGGGTCAGTACTGAGGGAGTGCTGCACTGTCAGAGGGTCAGTACTGAGGGAGTGCTGCACTGTCAGAGGGTCAGTACTGAGGGAGTGCTGCACTGTCAGAGGTTAGGTACTGAGAGAGTGCTGCACTGTCAGAGGGTCAGTACTGAGGGAGTGCTGCACTGTCAGAGGGTCAGTACTGAGGGAGTGCTGCACTGTCAGAGGATCAGGAATGAGAGTGTGCTGCACTGTCAGAGGGTCAGTATTGAGAGAGTGCTGCACTGTCAGAGGGTCAGTACTGAGGGAGTGCCGCACTGTGAGAGGGTCAGTACTGAGAGAGTGCTGCACTGTCAGAGGGTCACTATTGAGGGAGTGCGGATCTGTCAGAGGGTCAGTCCTGAGGGAGTGCTGCACTGTCAGAGGGTCAGTACTGAGGGAGTGCCGCACTGTGAGAGGGTCAGTACTGAGAGAGTGCTGCACTGTCAGAGGGTCAGTACTGAGGGAGTGCTGCACTGTCAGAGGGCCAGTACTGAGGGAGTGCCGCACTGTCAGAGGGTCAGTACTGAGGGAGTGCTGCACTGTCAGAGGGTCAGTACTGAGAGAGTGCTGCACTGTCAGAAGGTCAGTATTGAGAGAGTGCTGCACTGTCAGAGGTTCAGTACTGAGAGAGTGCTGCACTGTCAGAGGGTCCGTACTGAGGGAGTGCCGCACTGTCAGAGGGTCAGTATTGAGAGAGTGCTGCACTGTCAGAGGTTCAGTACTGAGAGAGTGCTGCACTGTCAGAGGTTCAGTACTGAGAGAGTGCTGCACTGTCAGAGGGTCAGTATTGATGGAGTGCGGATCTGTCAGAGGGTCAGTCCTGAGTGAGTGCTGCACTTTCAGAGGGTCAGTACTGAGGGAGTGCCGCACTGTCAAAGGGTCAGTACTGAGGGAGTGCTGCACTGTCAGAGGGTCAGTACTGAGGGAGTGCCGCACTGTCAGAGGGTCAGTACTGAGGGATGCCGCACTGTCAGAGGGTCAGTACTGAGGGAGTGCCGCACTGTCAGAGGGTCAGTCCTGAGTGAGTGCTGCACTGTCAGAGGGTCAGTACTGAGGGAGTGCCGCACTGTCAGAGGGTCAGTACTGAGGGAGTGCCGCACCGTCAGAGGGTCAGTACTGAGGGAGTGCCGCACTGTCAGAGGGTCAGTACTGAGGGAGTGCCGCAACGTCAGAGGGTCAGTACTGAGGGAGTGCCGCACTGTCAGAGGGTCAGTACTGAGGGAGTGCTGCACTGTCAGAGGGTCAGTACTGAGGGAGTGCCGCACTGTCAGAGGGTCAGTACTGAGGGAGTGCCGCACTGTCAGAGTGGATGTAAAAGATCCTATGAATATTATTGCCAAGATGATTGTTGCACTGTTCACTATTTATCCCTCAACCAACATCACAGTAAACAGCTATCTGGGGCGGCATTCTCCGACCCCGCGCCGGGGCCTGGTGTGAATTCCGCCCCCGCCGGTTGCCGAATTCTCCGGCACCGCAGATTCGGCGGGGGCGGGAATCGCGCAGCGCCGGTTGGCGGGCCCCCCCTCCCCCCGGAGATTCTCCGGCCCGGATGGGCCAAAGTCCCGCTGCTGGAATGCCTGTCCCGCCGGCGTGGATTAAACCACCTCTCTTACCGGCGGGAGAAGGCGGCGCGGGCGGGCTCCGGGGTCCTTGGGGGGGTGGGGGGGGCGCGGGGCGATCTGGCCCCGGGGGGTGCCCCCACGGTGGCCTGGCCCGCGATCGGGGCCCGCCGATCCGGAGGATCAGTCCCGGAGGATCAGTCACAAGGCAGCCAATGCTGCCTGGGGTGAGGTGAACGACCTACACCGTGCAGCACAAATGAGTCGACACCAACGTGCCACTCTCCAAAACCTTTCTGTCGCTATGTGAGCATCCATCTCCCCCAGCTCGCCCTCGCCCCCTCCCTTAAACCCCCCCCCCCCGACTGACTGACCCATCCCTCCCACTGACCACATGTCCATTCTCCCACAGGTCCTCCAGCCGACAGCACCGGCCCACCCGGGCGGCCCCCTCTCCTGCCTCCCGGGCGACCACCTCGGAGAGGAGTTCTGAGGAAGACACGATTGAAGCACCACAGTTGTCATCCCCACCCTCCACCAGCGCAGAGACACGCGCCTCAGTGGGCAACGTTAGTGGACAGGCTTCTGGGGCACAATCTGGTGAGCACTGCACAGCTGCTGGTGTATATCAGGTGGAGGCAGGAACGCCCCCCCCCCAGGCGAGACAGCAGTGGGAGGGCTGCTGGATCCCAGGACCCAACGTTTCACAGCCAGCATACGGAACACGGTTGTGCATGTGCCTCCGACAGGGGCAACGGTGCCCTCCGGCCCCAGAGCCCCCAGAGGACGCCCATCTCTCCAAGCACCTCCCCCCCTCTCTCCAAGCACCCACCATAAGCACCTCCCTCCCTCTCTCCAAGCCCCTCCCCCTCTCCAAGCACCCACCATAAGCACCTCCCCCCTCTCTCCAAGCACCTCCCTCCCTCTCTACAAGCACCTCCCCCCTCTCTCCAAGCACCTCCCCCACTCTCCAAGCACCCACCATAAGCACCTCCCCCTCTCTCCAAGCACCTCCCCCCTCTCTACAAGCACCTCCCCCCCTCTCTCCAAGCACCTCCCCCACTCTCCAAGCACCCACCATAAGCACCTCCCCCTCTCTCCAAGCACCTCCCCCTCTCTACAAGCACCTCCCCCTCTCTCCAAGCACCTCCCCCCTCTCTACAAGCACCTCCCCCTCTCTCCAAGCACCTCCCCCCTCTCTCCAAGCACCTCCCCCCTCTCTACAAGCACCTCCCCCCCTCTCTCCAAGCACCTCCCCCACTCTCCAAGCACCCACCATAAGCACCTCCCCCTCTCTCCAAGCACCTCACCCCCCCTGTCTCCAAGCACCTCCCCCCCTCTCTCCAAGCACCTCCCCCCCTCTCTCCAAGCACCTCCCCCCCTCTCTCCAAGCACTCCCCCCCCCCCCACCCCCCCCCCCCCCCCCGGCCCACACACACACACTTCCTGAGCGCTCACGCACCGTCCGGCCGTGGACATGTCCCGGAGCTGTGTCCCATCCCCTGGGCTGCGTGTGTGGTGTTGCCTCCCGCAGTGTCCGGGCATCAAGGTGTGATTGGGATGCGAGGCAATGGCTCCCACATGGCCCACCCACGGGGATCAACTTGGGTTGTATGAAGTGGTCACGATAACCACGATTGCCAATTCCCTATTGGCAATAGCCTTCAGCCGCCTGGCCCGAGGCCTCGGCAGCCAGTGGAGGGGGGGGGGGTGGGGGGGTAATGGGTGGTTGGTGGGCAGAAGGTCAGGGGCTAGGTTTGCCCCTGGAGCGAGTACGCACAATCCAGGGGTTGGCATGATGGTACCGCGGGCGGTTGCCCCCCAACCCCCAACCCCTCTTCCCATGGCAGCCCACCCCTCCGGAGGGTGCCCCCCTCCTCCCAACTGAATGTCCCCCATCCCCTGACGAGTAATAGGGTGCCCCCAGTTCCCCTGGGCTCTTTGCCTGTGAGCAAAGATGGCTACTCACCTCCTCGGCTCCCCACTGAAGCCCTTCCGCCAGGTTCATGTTTTCAAAAGGAGCACTAATCGGTGACAGCGTGAGCACTCGCTGGGGAGGCCACTGAATCATGGGAGGCCGCTGGATATGGGGTGTGTCATGATATTCAGATAAACATCATGGTGCAAACATACATACATACTGATGGACAGATCAATGGACCAATCAATACACACGCAACATCACAGCCAATCACAGGCAAGAGCAGACACACTATAAAACAGGGAACACGACACTTCCGATTCATTCCAGCAGGAGACAGCTCAGGGCACAGAGCTCACAGCAAGCCACTCAGACATCCACCATGTGCTGAGTGCCTCTCCAAGATAGTGTTAGGGCTGGGTCCACAGGTTAGAGGGTAATGAACAAACCACAGTAACCAGTTTACAAATGTTAATACTGTTAGTAATAAAACTGAGTTGTACCTTCCGCAACCGTGTTGGTTCGCCTGTGTAGCAGAGCACCCAACACGACAGGGTGGCACCCGTTAATTGTATGGAAATGGGGCTTAAGTAGTGATAATTGGTTTCGAGCCACCCTACAGCGAGATCCCGATTTTGCCTACGGGAGCAGGCTGGTTGCATCGCAAACTGTTTGACCCCCGGCGCCCGACTCAGCCTCTCCCACTATTCACCGACCTCGTTTTGTTCGCTTGAGAGCGTAACGAGGCCGGAGAATTACGCCCTAAGAATGGGAGAATTTCAAAATCAAGGTATTGTTAGACCGAGAGTCAATGTGGGTCCGTGAGAACAGGGGTTGATGGAGAACGGGATGGGGGTGAGATCGGGCAGGGGAAGCAGAGTTTTGGATCCTCACGTTTTCAATGGGTGAAAGTTGGGCAGCAGGCCAGTTGGAAATAGCGCAGTCAGCAGGTAAGAAAGGTATTGAGAAGGGTTTCAGTAGCAGATGCGTTGAGGTCGGGGCAGAGATAGATGATGGAGAGAGGGGATATTTTGCAGTTGTTAGTGATGGGCAGGATATAGGATCAGGATCTGAGCTCAATATCAAATGGGATGACAAGATTTCAAACAATCTGGCTCAACCTCAGAGAATTCCCAAGCAACAATCATGAAACAGGTCAGGAAATAATGTTTCTTTTATACAAAGGAAATTGTTTCAGTTGATGAATATCTTCAGCCACAAAAATGTCAGCACTTACCAAACACATTGACAACGATGGAATTTCCATTTGCTTGTACACCCCCTTGTTTGGCACGACATTGGTAGCTGCCACTGTCCGTCAGGTTAACAGAAGAGATTGTGTAAACTACAAGCATCTTTTGTTTTGTTTCATTGTGAATATTTGTGCTGCTCCTGGTTGTTTCTTTCACTTTCTGACAGCTGTTTGAGTGATATTTACACCAGTGCACCTCCGTTTTTTCTGTTGCGCACAACACACAACAAACCAACTCCAGACTGTCTCCAACGGTATAGTTAAATGTCGCTCTGGGATATCCCACCTGCAATCCACACGGATAACTTCCTGGAAAAGGAACAAGCAGATGTTTTTTTAATGTTATCTGGAATTAACAAACAACAGTCCCGAGATTCACAGCTCCGGTTTTCCTGCTGTTAAACAACCTCCAATATGAAATGTGGAAAACACACTCATTCCAAACCAGGGGCATTGGAGTCAACCCTGATTTCCCTGATATTCATGGTGACTGCCGTAACCAGGAGTGGATCTTTATCCTCCATCTCTACTATATAGCCCAGTGCTGGGGAATTGACACAAATAAAAGACAGAGAGAAGGAGAGAACATGAGAGAGAGGGGGACAGAGGAAGAGAGAGAAATGAAATGAAATGAAAATCGCTTATTGTCACAAGTAGGCTTCAACGAAGTTACTGTGAAAAGCCCCTAGTCGCCACATTCCAGCGCCTGTTCGGGGAGGCTGTTACGGGAATTGAACCGTGCTGCTGGCCTGCCTTGGTCTGCTTTCAAAGCCAGCGATTTAGCCCTGTGCTAAGCAGCCCCTGTCAAGAGATACAAAGACAGACAGAGAGAGCGAGTGAGTGTCTGGTCAACTTCAGCTCCAGTTTAGTTTTGAAGTAATAGTGCCGAGGAGATCTAGCAACACTTTTGGCCAATACAAACTTTTCATTTCCAGAGCTAATCGGAGGGCACATCAAAATCCAAGGAGAAAGGTGGTATGAAGATGCCCAAAAGATTGACAACCTATCAGTGTCTTGGGATTGGATACTGGACAATGTCCTGGGATTGGATACTGGACAATGTCCTGGGATTGGAAACTGGACAATGTCCTGGGATTGGATACTGGACATTGTCCAGGGATTGGATACTGGACATTGTCCTGGGATTGGATACTGGACATTGTCCTGAGATTGGATACTGGGGCAGTGCCCTATGATTGGATACTGGACAATGTCCTGGGATTGGAAACTGGACAATGTTCTGTGATTGGATACTGGACAGTGTCCTATGATTGGATACTGGACATTGTCCAGGGATTGGATACTGGACATTGTCCTGGGATTGGATACTGGACAATATCCTGAGATTGGATACTGGACAATGTCCTGTGATTGGATACTGGACCATGTCCTGTGATTGGATACTGGACCATGTCCTGTGATTGGATACTGGGGCAGTGCTCTGTGATTGGATATTGGGCAGTGCCCTGTGATTGGATACTGGACATTGTCCAGGGATTGGATACTGGACATTGTCCTGGGATTGGATACTGGACAATGTCCTGGGATTGGATACAGGACAATGTCCTGGGATTGGATACTGGGGCAGTGCCCTATGATTGGATACTGGACCATGTCCTGTGATTGAATACTGAGCAGGTCAAATGCAGAAGTGAGGAACACAATAAGTGTTTGCCTTTGGTGTTATGATAACAACTTGTGACTCTTCCTCCAAGTATTTCAGAGAATCACAGATTACTGAAGGAGGCTATTCGGTCTATTGTTCCTGTGCTGGCTCTTTGAAACAGCTAGTCCCACTCCCCCATTCTGTCCCCACAGCCCTGCCATTCTATCGCATTACACATTCCAGCTCTCAGCACCGCCGTGTACAAAACAAACCTCCTCTTTCCCCCTCGGCTTCTTTTGCCGGTTATGTTAACCCGGAGTCCCTCCGAATACTGACACTCCGGTCACTCAAAACGTGTCTCATAATCTTGAAATTATTTTAAACGCTTCCATTAAATCTCCCCTTAACCCGCTCTGCTCTACGGAGACCAATCCCAGCTCCTCCAGTCTCTCCACAGGAACTGAAGTCCCTCAGCCCTGGGAATATTCTGGGTAAATCTCCACCGCACGCTGTCTACACATTGGCAAAACATTGGCTGTTTTGTGGTTAGCAACATCTGCACTGAAATGTACCACAAACAAACCTCTTTACTTTATTGCAATAACCTTACAATTAACAACTTTTCTTCTTTCAAACACATTAATAATATTTCCTGCTTCACAGATGAAATATTTCCTTCATTTTACTCTTCTTGCTGGGACATTGGAACTGGGCCCAATCTCTATCTATAGTTGAATTAAGGTACTATAATTTTGTTGTAAAGGTTACAGTGCAAAGGCATATTTCGGTTGTTAAGGTATGGATGAGCCATGATCTAGTCTTGTTAAATGGCAGAACAGGCTCGAGGGGCCGAATGGCCTTCTGCTGCCTCTATTGGCTCCAGATAGTTAGTTCTCTCCTTGTTGGTCAATGCTGTCATCAAACAGATAAGTTAATGTAACTAGAAATACCAGTGCTGAAGGTCATTAGAAGTGAGATTGGCGAATACTCTATGACAGATTGTAACGGTTCTGTGTAATCTCCAATGGAAACTGTTCAAGGTGAAGTGTTTAGTTTATCAGAGATGGTATGTGCTGTGTGTGTGTGTGGGGGGGGCGGGGGGGGGGGGGGCGCAGTGTGGTGGGCTGGGTGTGTCGAGCCAATGAAGAGGCCTGGGGTGAGTGTCAGGAACAAATGAAATACGAGTGAACAATGCGTCACACACGCTCCTATCTGAAAAATAAATGCACAAACGGAGCCTTGTTGTCAAGCCACATCTGCCAGAACAAATTCCACCTTTATTTCCAAAATTTCGAACTTATTTTCAACTCCCTCCATGGTCTCGCCCCTCCCTATCTCCGTAGTCTCCTGCAGCCTCACTACACTCTGAGCCCTCTGTGCCTCTCATATCCCGGCCTCTCGTGCATCCCTGATTCGAATCATTGCTGGTTGTACCCTGAACTGTGGGTTTTATCGTTGCTATAAATCAACACTCATGTACCAATAGAAATGGTGCCCTTCTGTCTCTCTGTCTATTTTGTGCAATTTAATTGGCTCGTTGGCTAATCACATGGCCTTTCCGTCTGAGTTCTGGTTGGCGATAGAAGAGCGTGTTACAAATTGCAGTACGGTTAGCCTGACTGGTGCGTTTACAATTTTCAAAAGGGAGCTGAATAAATACTTGAAGAGGGAACACTTTCCAAGGCTACGAGGAAAGTGCAGGGGGAGTGGGAGTAGTTGGATAGCACTCTCAAAGAGATGATGCGGGCAGAATGGCCTCCTTCTGCACTGTATGCTTCTATGTCCATCACACTGAATAAACTGTAGAGTTTAGATGTACGAATTCCTGTGTGTGAATGAATATTAAATGCATCATTACAAATGGCTGCTGGTTTGTTATTGCGGCCCACATAATGTCATAAATTGGGGTTTCGCACCGTTTAAGACAAATATTTTTCCTTTTTTTTACGGAACAGATCCACGAACACAGGAAACAATCACCTTAGAAATTACTTTCCTTCTTGGCTTGGCCTCCAAGCCTGAAGCTGAAGAGCACGACCTGTGAGATGAAATTTCCAAATGTGCAAGTTGAAAGTTGTGGCCTTTAACTTTGTCTTTTCTTTACTGAGTTTGAACAGGATGTGGGAGGGCGATGTTCACGGCTTGCTCCGAAACCAACCCCACAACAATGTCCTACCACCAGAGGTTTCACCACCTCAATTCCCCACTCACTCGCCCATGTATTGTTTCCACTCTGCAGTACGCTCGCTGCAACTGGAGGCTCTGGAACTGTTTTGCAAGCAGTTTACATCCTTCATTATCTCTCGGGCCTTTATCTTTTCGATGCATTCAGGCAAAAGAAAATGTATTTACGAAAGTAAAAGTCATAAAATATGCACAAAATGGAGACTGTGGTGGTTCATCATGTGGCTGACAGAACCCCCCAAGTGTGAGGCAAAGAGGCACATCGCCCTTCAAATTCTGGTCTCCTGTAAACCCCAATTTTAATAGTTGCTTCAACCCTAAATTGTGGAATTCCCTCTTTAAACCTCCCAAGTATCTCCTCCTTTGGGGCAATCTTAACAATTTACTCTTCGACCAAGTCCTTCATCACCCAGCTCAATGTCGATTTGTGTCTGCAGTACGAAGTCTGACAACACCAGGTTAAAGTCCAACAGGTTTGTTTCGATGTCACTAGCTTTCGGAGCGCTGCTCCTTCCTCAGGTGAATGAAGAGGTCTGTTCCAGAAACACATATATAGACAAATTCAAAGATGCCAAACAAACACTTCAGCAGTCAAGGGCATTCAGCCTCTGATCTCCGGGTAAGCGTTCTCCAAGGCGGCCTTCAGGACCCGCGACAACGCAGAATCGCCGAGCAGAAACTTATAGCCAAGTTCCGCACACATGAGTGCGGCCTCAACCGGGACCTGGGATTCATGTCGCATTACATTCATCCCCCACCATCTGGCCTGCGAAATCCTACCAACTGTCCTGGCTTGATACAATTCACACCTCTTTAACCTGGGGTTACCCCATCTCTGGATCTGTAAAGATTTAATCACCTGCTAATGCTCGCATTCCAAGCATTGTTTGGCATCTTTGAATTTGTCTATATATGTGTTTCTGGAACATACCTCTTCATTCACCTGAGGAAGGAGCAGCGCTCCGAAAGCTAGTGACATCGAAACAAACCTGTTGGACTTTAACCTGGTGTTGTAAGACTTCGTACTGTGCTCACCCCAGTCCAACGCCGGCATCTCCACATCATGATTTGTGTTTGATAATCACTAGGTGCTATATAAATGCAAATCCAGCAGAGGGCAGTAGAGCGGAGCTGCTGATTGGCTGTTGCGGGTGTAATTTGCATACATCCGTGTGCTCACCCTAACTTGAAGGTGTACCTCAGCAAGAGACCCGAGCTGTTCAAGTGAAGACAAGCATCCAGCAGAGGGCAGTAGAGCGGAGCTGCTGATTGGCTGTTGCGGGGGAAATTTGCATACGTCCGTGTGCTCACCCTAACTTGAAGGTGGTTTGTGGAGGAACTGTTGTCAAGTGACACTTAAACCCAAAACACTTCTTCAGTGTTTCCCTCCCTACCCCCTCCTCTAACCAAAAAAAAAACAACCGCTGTAAAGATCAAGAGGAAGGCTCGAGGGCAGGTAGAAGTCGAAAGAATTTGAACCGTGACGTCACAGCCTGCAGGTAAGGGACTGGCTGGTGACTGGTAAGTAGTTTTTCTTTTTTTTCCCTCGGGTGTTATCGTGTGGGGCGCAGAGGTTGCTGAGTGAATGCTTGCTGAGAAGGGGAGTGAATAACAGGTAAGCTCTTTCTTTCTTTTTCTTTTTTTATCTAGTGGGGATGGCAGGGAAGGTAGTGCAATGTTCCCCCTGCAGAATGTTTGAGGTGAGGGACGCCGTCAGTGTCCCTGCTGATTTCATCTGTGGGAAGTGCATCCATCTCCAGCTCCTCAGAAACCGCGTTAGGGAACTGGAGCTGGAGCTGGATGAACTTCGGATCATTCGGGAGGCAGAGGTGGACATAGATAGAAGCTTCAGGGATGTAGTTACTCCGAAGAATAAAGATAGATGGGTGACGGTGAGAGGGGCTGGGAGGAAGCAGTCAGTACTGGGATCCTCTGTGGTCATTCCCCTTAGTAACAAGTATACCGCTTTGGATACTGTTGGGGGGGACTTACCAGGGGTAAGCCATGGGGTACAGGTCTCTGGCACAGAGTCTGTCCCTGTTGCTCAGAAGGGAAGGGGGAGAGGAGTAGAGCATTAGTCATTGGAGGCTCCATAGTTAGGGGGATAGATAGGAGATTCTGTGAGAACGAGAGAGACCCGCGGTTGGTGTGTTGCCTCCCAGGTGCCAGGGTGCGTGATGTCTCGGATCGTGTTGTCGGGCTCCTTAAGGGGAGGGGGAGCAGCCCCACATCGTGATCCACATAGGTACCAAAGACATAGGCAGGAAAATGGATAGGGATGTAAGGCAGGAATTCAGGGAGCTAGGGTGGAAACTTAGATCTAGGACAAACAGAGTTATTATCTCTGAGTTGTTACCCGTGCCACGTGATAGCGAGACTAGGAATAGGGAGAGAGAGGAGTTGAACGTGTGGCTACAGAGATGGTGCAGGAGGGAGGGTTTCAGATTTCTGGATAATTGGGGCTCATTCTGGGTTCGGTGGGACCTCTACAAACGGGATGGTCTACACCTGGACCAGAGGGGTACCAATGTCCTGGGGGGGAAATTTGCTAATGCTCTTCGGGAGGGTTTAAACTAGTTCAGCAGGGGTTTGGGGACCTGAATTGTAGCTCCAGTATACAGGAGGTTGAGAGTAGTGAGGTCATGAGTAAGGTTTCAAAGTTACAGGAGTGTACCGGCAGGCAGGAAGGTGGTTTAAAGTGTGTCTTCTTCAATGCCAGGAGCATCCGGAATAAGGTGGGTGAACCTGCGGCATGGGTTGGTACCTGGGACGTCGATGTTGTGGCCATTTCTGAGACATGGATAACGCAGCGACAGGAATGGTTGTTGCAGGTGCCGGGGTTTAGATGTTTCAGTAAGCTCAGGGAAGATGGTAAAAGAGGGGGAGGGGTGGCATTGTTAGTCAAGGACAGTATTACGGTGGCAGAAAGGACGTTTGATGAGGACTCGTCTACTGAGGTAGTATAGGCTGAAGTTAGAAACAGGAAAGGAGAGGTCACCCTGTTAGGGGTTTTCTATATGCCTCCGAAAAGTTCCAGAGATGTAGAGGAAAGGATTGCAAAGATGATTCTGGATAGGAGCGAAAGCAACAGGGTAGTTGTGGGGGACTTTAACTTTCCAAATATTGACTGGAAACGCTATAGTTCGAGTACTTTAGATGGGTCTGTTTTTGTCCAATGTGTGCACGAGGGTTTCCTGACACAGTATTTAGATAGACAAACGAGAGGCGAGGCCATATTGGATTTGGTACTGGGTAATGAACCAGGACAGGTGTTAGATTTGGAGGTAGGTGAGCACTTTGGTGATAGTGACCACAATTTGATTAAGTTTACTTTAGTGATGGAAAGGGATAGGTATATACCGCAGGGCAAGAGTTATATCTGGGGGAAAGGCAATTATGATGTGATGAGGCAAGACTTAGGATGCATCGGATGGAGAGGAAAACTGCAGGGGATGGGCACAATGGAAATGTGGAGCTTGTTCAAGGAATAGCTACTGCGTGTCCTTGATAAGTATGTATCTGTCAGGCAGGGAGGAAGTGGTCGAGCAAGGGGACCGTGGTTTACTAAAGCAGTCAAAACATTTGTCAAGAGGAAGAAGGAGGCTTATGTAAAGATGAGACATGAAGGTTCAGTTAGGGCACTCGAGAGTTACAAGTTAGCTAGGAAGGACCTAAAGAGAGAGCTAAGAAGAGCCAGGAGGGGACATGAGAAGTCTTTGGTAGGTCGGATCAAGGATAACCCTAAAGCTTTCTTTAGATATGTCAGGAATAAACAAATGACTAGGGTAAGAGTAGGGCCAGTCAAGGACAGTAGTGGGAAGTTGTGCTTGGAGTCCGAGGAGATAGGAGAGGTGCTAAATGAATATTTTCCATCAGTATTCACACAGGAAAAAGACAATGTTGTCAAGGAGAATACTGGGATTCTGGCTACTAGACTAGAAGGGCTTGAGGTTCATAAGGAGGAGGTGTTAGCAATTCTGGAAAGTGTGAAAATAGATAAGTTCCCTGGGCCGGATGGGATTTATCCTAGATAAATCCTAGAATTCTCTGGGAAGCTAAGGAGGAGATTGCTGAGCCTTTGGCTTTGATCTTTAAGTCATCTTTGTCTACAGGAATAGTGCCAGAAGACTGGAGGATAGTAAATGTTGTCCCCTTGTTCAAGAAGGGGAGTAGCGACAACCCCGGTAACTATAGACCAGTGAGCCTTACTTCTGTTGTGGGTAAAATCTTGGAAAGGTTTATAAGAGATAGGATGTATAATCATCTGGAAAGGAATAATTTAATTAGAGATAGTCAACACGGTTTTGTGAAGGGTAGGTCGTGCCTCACAAACCTTATTGAGTTCTTTGAGAAGGTGACCAAACAGGTGGATGAGGGTAAAGCAGTTGATGTGGTGTATATGGATTTCAGTAAAGCGTTTGATAAGGTTCCCCACGGTAGGCTACTGCAGAAAATACGGAGGCATGGGATTCAGTGTGATTTAGCAGTTTGGATCAGAAATTAGCTAGCTGGAAGAAGTTACAAGTTTAGGGCAGCACGGTAGCACAAGTGGATAGCACTGTGGCTTCACAGCGCCAGGGTCCCAGGTTCGATTCCCCGCTGGGTCACTGTCTGTGCGGAGTCTGCACGTTCTCCCCGTGTCTGCGTGGGTTTCCTCCGGGTGCTCCGGTTTCCTCCCACAGTCCAAAGACGTGCAGGTTAGGTGGATTGGCCGTGATAAATTGCCCTTAGTGACCAAAAAAGGTTAGGAGGGGTTATTGGGTTACGGGGATAGGGTGGAAGTGAGGGCTTAAGTGGGTCGGTGCAGACTCGATGGGCTGAATGGCCTCCTTCTGCACTGTGTGTTCTATGTCTATGTCTATGTTACAGAGGGACATAGATAAGCTGCAGTGCTGGGCTGAGAGGTGGCAAATGGAGTTTAATGCAGGAAAGTGTGAGGTGATTCATTTTGAAAGGAATAACAGGAAGACAGAGTACTGGGCTAATGGTGAGATTCTTGGCAGTGTGGATGAGCAGAGAGATCTCGGTGTCCATGTACATAGATCCCTGAAAGTTGCCACCCAGGTTGAGAGGGTTGTTAAGAAGGCGTACGGTGTGTTAGCTTTTATTGGTAGAGGGATTGAGTTTCGGAGCCATGAGGTCATGTTGCAGCTGTACAAAACTCTGGTGTGGCCGCATTTGGACTATTGCGTGCAATTCTGGTCGCCGCATTATAGGAAGGATGTGGAAGCATTGGAAAAGGTGCAGAGGAGATTTACCAGAATGTTGCCTGGTATGGAGGGAAGATCTTATGAGGAAAGGCTGAGGGACTTGAGGCTGTTTTCGTTCGAGAGAAGAAGGTTAAGAGGTGACTTAATTGAGGCATACAAGATGATCAGAGGATTGGATAGGGTGGACAGTGAGAGCCTTTTTCCTCGGATGGTGATGTCTAGCACGAGGGGACATAGCTTTAAATTGAGGGGAGATAGATATAAGACAGATGTCAGAGATAGATTCTTTACTCAGAGAGTAGTAAGGGCGTGGAATGCCCTGCCTGCAACAGTAGTGGACTCGCCAACACTAAGGGCATTCAAGTGGTCATTGGATAGACATAGGGACGATAAGGGAATAGTGTAGATGGGCTTGAGAGTGGTTTCACAGGTCGGCGCAACATTGAGGGCCGAAGGACCTGTACTGCGCTGTAAGGTTCTATGTTCTATGTTCCCAAATTGGGCTAATTCTGACCCATTAACAGACAGTGGGGTCCCGCAGGGATCAGTGTTGGGGTCCCGCGGGGATCAGTGTTGGGGTCCCGCAGGGATCAGTGTTGGGGCCCTTGCTGCTTGCTGTTTATATAAATGATTTGGACTTGAATGTAGGAGGGCTGATTAGTAAGTTTGCGGATGATACAAAAATTGGTGGTGGGGTGGTAAGTAGTGAGGAGGATAGCCTTCGATTACAGGAGGATATAGACGGGCTGGTCAGATGGGCTGGTCAGTGGCAAATGGAATTCAATCCGGATAAGTGTGAGGTGATGGACAGGACAAACAAGGCAAAGGAATACAGGATAAACGGCAGGACCCTGGGAAGCACCGAGGATCAGAGGGAGCTTGGTGTGCATGTACACCCACCCCTTAAGGTAGCAGAGCCGGTGGATACAGTGGTTAAGAAGGCATATGGTATACTTGCCTTTATTTGCCGAGGCATTGAGTTTAAGAGCAGGGAGGTTATGCTGGAACTGTATAAAACGTTGGTTAGGCCACAGCTAGAGTATTGTGAGCAGTTCTGGAATCCACATTATAGGAGGGATGTGATCGCACTGGAAAGGGTGCAGAGGAGATTTACCAGCATGTTGCCTGGACTGGAGAGTGTTAGTTATGAAGAGAGATTGGATAGACTGGGGTTGTTTTCCTTGGAGCGGAGGAGACTGAGGGGGGACAGGATTGAGATGTATAAAATTATGAGGGGCACAGATAGAGTAGACAGGGAGAAACCTTTCCCCTTGGTGGAGGGATCAATGACCAGGGGGCAGGGATTTAAGGTAAAGGGGCAGGAGGGTTAGAGGGGATGTGAGGAAAAACCTTTTCACCCAGAGGGTGGTGGGAGTCTGGAACTCGCTGCCTGAAAGGGTGGTGGAGGCAGAAACCGCCATAACATTTAATAAGTATTTAGATGTGGAGCGGTGAAGCCAGGGCAGACACGTCTGTGAGCCAAGTGCTGGAAAACTCTATGACTCTATCACACTTTGGTTGACAATATAAACACATCAAAGGTGATGTGGATCAAGAGAAGCAAAGGTTCAGTAAGAGTGTAGTGATGTTACAGAAAGACTCATATTTCAGAAGCAGAAAAGATATTGGGACAACGATAAGTTTTTTCCAATCTCGGTGTGAGCCATGGTTCAGTCTCTGACTTTTAGTCACGCTGGCCGATAAGTCAGAAGGTTGTATGTGGATCAAACAGATCACCGGAACAAGGGGAATAACCATAAAAAGTGAGCCAGGTGGTTCAGAGGTGATGGCAGGAAGTACTTCACACAAATGGGAGTGGAAATCTGGAACTCACTCCCCCCATAAAGCTGACGAGGTCAGTTAAAAATGTCGAGCTGAAATGGATAGATTTTAGTTGGGTGTGGGGATGAAGGGTTTCGGAATCAAGGCAGGTAGACGGAGGCATGTTGGGAATGAGAGACAGGACAGGTTCGAGGGGCTGAATGGCCTCCTCATGTTTGTAATATTGCAATTGTGTATCGGGTAATTTGACCCAATTTAATCTCATCCACTATTGTACCTGACCAGTGAACTTGAAGATTCCCCTGTTCTGTACGTTGCCAGAAATGTCCAGGTGTCTAAAAGCTCCCCACAGAATCTATCAAACATGAGACACAACGGGCCCTCACTGAGTGGACACAGTAGCCGGAATTCTCCAGCCGTTGCGATTCCCTGTTCCCGCTGGAAGCAGAATCCGGGTTTCCTGGTGGTGCGGCTTCAATGGGAGATCCCATCGACAAGCGGAGGAGTAGAGAATCCCGGCAGCAGAGAACGGCGTGACGCGGAGAACCATACGGGTGGGGATCGGACAATCCAGCTCAGGATAACATTCTGAGATAGTTTCACAGACAAGAGCTTCTTTTAAAAGAGTAAAGCTCTATTATTCTAATACTCCCACTAAAATCATTTTGCTGAATTGAACTAAACCAATGGGGGAAAGAGATGTGGATGTTGCTGTAACCAAGTAACCACATAGTTATTGAGAGAGGAAACACCCATATTGGGCAAGTGCCATTGGGAGGGATGAGCCAATTCAACTTTTCTTCCTGGGATCAGAGACAGCGAATGATGATAAGACCTGCATTTCTATAGCACCTTTCCTGATCTCAGGATGTCCCAAAGCACTTTGTAGCCACTGAAGACGTTTTGGCGGCTAGCCACTGTTGTAATGCAGGACGCGTGGCTGAATCTGAATGGAGAGAAAGATCCCACGGACAGCAATTGGAAACCGGGAACCCTCTCATCGTTTAAGAGGACTTTAGATGGGCACTTGAAACGTCGCAGCATGCAAGGCTTCGGACATGTGGATTAGAATAGATCGGTACTTGATTGCTGGCGCAGACACGATGGGCAGGAGGGCTCTTTCTGTGCGGTGTGGGCACTATCTAACAAAAAGAAACATTCTGTTCTGGGCGAGATTAGAGGGGTCATTCCAAGTGCTTTATGCACAGGGAATGACCCCGCTATCTAACGGTGCCTTGTTGTGTTTTCAGGCCGTGGTGGGGAATGCCCCCTGAGGCCCCCTGAGGCCACACTTAGCGTCATTCCCTGCACTGAGGAGCTCCACTTGCTATTTTTAAATGGTGCCCGACCTCTTGAGGGCCCAGCGCAACCCCCAGACCGCCCCCCCCCAATGTCCAATTCCCCCTGTTGGTGGTCCTCAAGCTCCCTGCACCCATCCCCGGGCCACCCTGGCGTTTTGGCAGTGCTCCTGCCCACCTGGCAGTGCCACCTGGGCAGTCAAAGACTGGCACTCGGATGGAACTGCCAAGATGCCAGACTGACAATGAAAGGTGCCCGGGTGGCATCAGCAGTGCTAGGATGCCACCCAGCCCAGATATCAACCTCCTAGGGGCCTCCGAGTGCCTGGGAGAACCCCCCCCCCCACAAGTGCCGTTCCACCTGGTCCTGTTTGTGGGGATCAGTGCTAAACGGTGCCCGGCTGGGGCCTCCTTGGCGAGGTCGGTAGTTCATGGGAGGCGGTTCCACCTGGCGTCGGCAGGGTTAAGTGAGCTTTTGAACTCACTTATCTCGGCAAGTCTGGGCCCCGCTCATTGTGGGCAGGGTCCAGATTGCGACGTCGCAAGATCTAACGAGATCTCGCGAGGCATAACGACCGTCGGGGGTCCCGAAAAAGGCCCATCCTGGGATCTACCAGCCACGATTCTGGCGAGCCGGGGCCGGGAAATCGCGCCCTATGACTCTCTGAAGCTGAATGAATGAAAATCTTTTCCTGTTCTCTTTCCAGGTATTCTTACATTTTTTAAAAGAAATTTAGAGTACCCAATTCTTTTGTTCCACTTAAGGGACAATTTAACGTGGCCAATCCACCTAGCCTGCACATCTTTGGGTTACATAGAAGCTAGGAGCAGGAGGAGGCCTTTTGGCCCTTCGAGCCTGCTCCGCCGGGTTGTGGGGGTGAGACCCACGCAGACCCGATAAGAATGAGCAAACTCCCCATGGACAGTGACCCGGGGCCGGGATCAAACCCGGGCCCTCGGTGCCGTGAGGCAGTAGTGCTAACCACTGTGCCACCATGCTGCCCCTGGCATTCTTACATTTTGCCAGCCTGTTGAAACTCCCTCATGCCCAGCTTGCTGGAGATAATGGATTATAACATTGGCTCATTGGTCTCTCCGCCCTAATAGGTTTATGGGCTGCACAAACACTGTCCTTTCATAAGCGGAACAGTCTGACTTGAGGGCATTCTTAGAGGAGTTTGTAATAAGATTAACTCTCTGCAATGTTTCACCAAGAGATACTGACAGGTTTGTAGCAACGTGCTGCAATATCGCTGTCTTGTAGCCAGACTTCCTCTCCATTTACAGAGAGCAGTTTCACAGCATCCCTAATCAGTGCTGAACTAACAGTGGGATGAAAACCACGTGCCCTTGCCTGTGGCCAGATACACCTCACAGTTCCTCTTCCAGTGGGAAACTAAGAAAATGAAATGAAGAGTCGCAGTGTACGAAGTTCTCTACTTTGTGAAATTGACCAACTCTGGATATATTTAGATTTGGTGTCAACCTCTGTGACCACATGTGTTCCCGACTTTCCATCACGTGATTTCCTCCTGCGCACCCCAACCAGTCGCTGCTCAGCCTGACAAACCGGCGGCTGGTAATCAAAAATCATCCAGTCACCCAAACCAAACTATTTTTACAACAAATAAACAAAAGCGTTTGGAATGAAAAAGGAATAGTTTGTTTTCAAATGTCTCTGATTTTCCCCCCTTTATTTTGGCTCCGAGCAGCAGTCTGAAGATTAACCTTCAACCCGGGGGTTGGCAAGCCTAATTTGGATGGTTTCAACTTTTTCTCCCAGACTTTTTGAGGATTGCTGAAAAAGACACATGCTGTCAAAACCTCTCGTAAAAGGAAGAACACTTCATGAACAGAGAGTGTTGATTGGCTGGCAAGTAGACTCTTTATTGTAACTATGACTGGCTCTGCACAGCATGAATTGGCCGTGTGGTTGAGCGGGTTGCTATAGCCAGATTTGAACAAGTTTTCCACGTGCACTGTGAAGGATTTGTGCACATTTGCGAAGACTATACAGAACTTGACTATCAATAGAGATGCCGTTTCCACTTGCTCATTTGACATTGCTTGTCTATTCACCAAGGTACCATTCAAGGAAGCCATTGACATTCGTACAGCAGCATCATATCATGGTGATCATCGCCACCACTGTGTGAATCTGTATTCACTGGACTTATGAACTCAGAAACTCGCCCAGTTGAGTTTAGTTTTACTGACACCATGGGTGGGATTCTCCACCCCGCCGTGCCACATTTCTGCCTCGCCACGCTGGCGGGATGCTCTGTTACTCTGGCCGGTTAGTGGGGTTTCCCATTGTGGGGCAGTCCCATGCCAACGGGAAACCCCCGGGCGCCGGCACAACAGAGCATCCCCTCGGCAGCGAATTCCGCCCCATGTTTGTCCAAATCGATGGTGTTGCCATGGAATCCCCTCTGGGCCCAGCTTCTCGATGGAATGACAGACAACCTCCTTCCCCTGACATAATTCTGATATGTCGATGATATACTTGAATCCACAGCTGCATGTCGGGATTTCCATACGCAGCGGAATAGGCTCCATCCTGTGCTCAGATTCCCCGTGGAAATCGAGCAGACAATTGAGCTCTCTTTCCTCGACGTGCTAGTTGTGAAATCTGTCCCGGGGGATTCTTCACTAGCGTTTCCCGCAAGCTTCATTCACCGGTCAATATCGGCATTGGGATTTGTACAGTTCCACACACTGTACGGATTGGCCTTGTCGGCAGCATCGTAAATAGAGCCCGAACCATTTGTTCACCGTCGAGCTTGATGCTGAAATAGAGCAAATCAAAACTATCCTGCGGAGTAATGGGTCAGATCATTGCTCGCTGTATCTCGCACACACTCCGGAACAGGCCTGAGGCCTCATTGTTCGCTGTATCTCGCACACACTCCTGAACAGGCCTGAGGCCTCATTGCTCGCTGTATCTCGCACACACTCCTGAACAGGCCTGAGGCCTCATTGCTCGCTGTATATCGCACACACTCCTGAACAGGCCTGAGGCCTCATTGCTCGCTGTATATCGCACACACTCCTGAACAGGCCTGCGGCCTCATTGCTCGCTGTATCTCGCACACATTCCTGAACAGGCCTGAGGCCTCATTGCTCGCTGTATCTCGCACACACTCCTGAACAGGCCTGAGGCCTCATTGCTCGCTGTATATCGTACACACTCCTGAACAGGCCTGAGGCCTCATTGCTCGCTGTATATCGCACACACTCCTGAACAGGCCTGAGGCCTCATTGCTCGCTGTATCTCGCACACACTCCGGAACAGGCCTGAGGCCTCATTGCTCGCTGTATCTCGCACACACTCCTGAACAGGCCTGAGGCCTCATTGCTCGCTGTATATCGCACACACTCCTGAACAGGCCTGAGGCCTCATTGCTCGCTGTATATCGCACACACTCCTGAACAGGCCTGAGGCCTCATTGCTCGCTGTATATCGCACACACTCCTGAACAGGCCTGAGGCCTCATTGCTCGCTGTATATCGCACACACTCCTGAACAGGCCTGAGGCCTCATTGCTCGCTGTATATCGCACACACTCCTGAACAGGCCTGAGGCCTCATTGCTCGCTGTATATCGCACACACTCCTGAACAGGCCTGAGGATGTCAGGGTAGGCAGGGTACCCAGATTTGGGCAGGGTATTGTCACTGGACGGGTAATCCAGAGACCCAGGGTGATGGGGAACTGGGTTTGAATCCCACAATGGCAGATGGTGAAATTTGAATTCAGTAAAAATCTGGAATTAAAGCCTAACGATGCCATACAAACCCATCTGGGTCATTAATACCCTTTCGGGAAGGAAATCTGCTGCCCTTATCCAGTCTCGCCTACATGTGACTCCAGACCCACAGGTATATAGTTGACTCTTAACTGTCTTCTGAAATGGCCGAGCAAGCCTCTCAGTTCAAGGATACTTTTGAGCTGGCAATGTGCACCTCCCATGAAATATGTTTTTAAAATGTGCCCAGTCTATCACAGGTTACCCCGGAAGGGCAAGGCATCTCAAAAAATTGAGCAACTGGTGAAGCGAGCTGTTTGCGCTGCTACTGTACAGGAGCAACACAAGTTGTATTCGGCACTAACACATTGCTGCTGTCAAACCAAAAAGATGTTCTGCCAACCACACAATTGAGTAACCTGCTATATGAGTTTCAATGTCAGTGTGATGCCAGGTCTGTAGGTTGTATGTTTTAAAGACCGATCGCTCATATCAGACATGTCCCAGCCGCTGTTTGCAACAGACAAGTTACCGACTGTACCCAACCGGCCTGTGTTTGCAAAACTCAAAACACATGATGTGATTCCACGATTGGGCAATACTTGCGAAGCAACCCTGTGCTAACAATTACACTTAAAAATTTAAGATTGTCAGTGGGGCTCATAGTGTGGCGCACTTGTATGTTCTAGAAACTACACCGGACCCTGTTCTTTGTAGACAGAAAGAACATGAACATGCATTTCACCTAACAAAATAGGTGACAGCCATTCTTTGGTTCATTCCTCAGGACAATGACTTGACCAATCAGAGTCAACCTGCCTGGTTTGAATTTAAAGAAAGCTGGGAAATTAACTGTCAGTTATCAGTTAACTGGTTCCTTCTCCAAGACTCTACCAATCAGAGTCCAATTGCCAAACAATTAGCACTCTGTCCTCATGAAGTATAATTTGCAAACTTCCGGTAACAGCGGGCGGGAGGCGACCGCACAATGGAGAGCCCCCGCTCGGGAACGGCAATTTCGGGGCTTTAAGCCCGGTCCCAGGGTCCGCGGAGGCGGCAGAAGAAGGGAGAAGGCACGGAGAAGGCACAGGAGGGAAAAAAAACCCCAAAGAAAAATGTCGAGGGTGAGCAAAAAAACGGCCGAAAAAAACCCAGCTGAAGGTCCGTCGGGGAGTGGAAAGGTCACCGCGGGGTCACCAAGGAAAATGGAGGCTGGAGCACCAGGGGAGGCCGCACTGCTTACGGCTGAAGAAATAACCAAGGTGATGGCTGCGGAATTTGAAAAGCAGTTGGCGCAGATTGCGAAATGCATGGAGACGGTGAGGAAGGAGATGAGGGAGGTTTTGAGTGTGCTGGTGGAGGAGGCGGTTTCCCCGGTGAGGACGGAGGTGGCGAGCGCAGTGGCGGAGGTGCGAGAGCAAGGGGAGGCGCTGAAGGAAATGGAGGAGACGTTATTGCAGCACGGTGATCAACTTGCTTCGATGGGGAAGGAGATGCGGAAGGTGATGGATACTAACAAGGATCTGCGAGGAAAAATGGAAGACCTGGAAAATAGATCCAGGCGACAGAACTTGAGGATTGTGGGGCTGCCCGAAGGAGTTGAAGGACCGAAGCCGACTGAGTATTTTGCCGCGATGCTGGCAAAACTATTGGGGGAGGGGGAGGACCCCATCCGATATGAACTGGATCGGGCTCATCGGTCGTGGCGGCCTGTACCAAAGGCGAGTGAGCCGCCAAGGGCAGTGACTCTGTGCTTCCGTAGGTACAGTGTGAAGGAGAAGGTCCTGAGCTGGGCCAAGCAGAAGCGGGTGGTGCAGTGGGCTGGAGCTGGTGTACGTGTATACCAGGACTTTACGGTGGAGCTGGCGAGGAGGCGGGCTGCCTTCAACCGGGTGAAGAGGGCACTGTACATTAGCAAGGTGCGGTGCGGCATTGTATATCCAGCGAAGCTGAGGGTGACTTACAAGCTCAGGGACTTTTATTTTGGAACGGTGGAAGCAGCGGAGGAGTTTGCGAAAGCAGAAGGACTGTGGCAGAACTGAGAAATTGAGGAATGGCCATGTGCCGATGTAACCTCATGACTGTATTTTCTTCTTTTTTGTATCACTGTGCGCGGGTGTAGAGATTAAAGGAGCCAAGGTGGTATATATTTGGACGAGGGAAGGGACGGGACTTTCACTCGAAATGAGAGTTCTTTGGGGTGTAGGTGGATAGGCGGGGTTTGTGTGCTAAAAGGGGATCTTTGGGCTTTCCTGGGGCCGGGCAAGTGGGAAAGAGACCCGGGCGGGGGCCTCCACGCTGGCCGGTGTGCGCTGGCCAGTGAACGGGAGTGAGGTGGGGGGAGGGGCTGCGGCCATCGGAGCCTGGCAGAACAGGGTCTGAGTGGTCTAGCCGGGGTGGAAAGTTGGGGGGGAAGGAACCGAGGGTGGGGGGAGGAGTTTTACAAGAGGCAGTGGACGGGAGGAGTTGGAGATCTGGGGTGAGGGTGTGGGGTGTGGGGGGGGGCTGTGTAAGATTAAGGGTGACTACGGGTAATCCCTGATTTATTTTTGTCATTTGTTTATGTAAACGTGCGGGTTGAGGTTTGGGGGTTGGTGGGTAGATGGGATCGTTGTTGTTATTATGGGGACTGACATATCTTGCTGATTATTGTTTATCGTTGATGGATGTAAATGTGGGAGAAAATGTGAAAATGGAGGAGAATAAAACATTTTTTAAAAAAGAAGTATAATTTGCTGTTCCTTTTACATTTGATATTGTTAGGAATTGTTCTGATGAGTGCAAGACGAAAAGCTTTGACAGCATGTCTCTTTTTTCAGCAGTAACCAGGCTCTGGACCACCAAATGGCTATCAATATGTATTCTTCAGCCAACATTACTTAACCAGTTTAGCTGGTCATTTATTTCATTGCTGTGTGTGGGATCTTGCTGTGTGCAGATTGGTTGCTGCACTTCCTGGCTGTCAGTACTTTGGAACCCCCTGGGCTATAGAAATGCAAACTCAGCCTGTGCTTTCCTGGCAGAGGGAGACTTTGGAATATTCTGAGATGTCATTACTCCTATTGAAATGGCATTGGTCTGAAACGTTAACTCTCGCTCGCTCTCTCCACAGATGCTGCCTGTCCCACCGACTATTTCCAGGGCCTTATATTTCTATTTCTGTGACGTTGGCTCAGTTTAATGTTGAGTCCTGCCCAGCTTCCAACTCTTTCCGTTACACAAAAACACCTTTCTTTCCTAAAACAAGTGCTTAAATTCTAAAAATGAACGACAGTGTGTTACCCATTGTATAAATAGAATACCACAGGGTCTACGTGGGAGACCACATTTGAACAGATAATATATTTGACCAGATACATTAAATTGGTGTTTCATGGCAAGTCCCCCATATTTAACGTGGTGTTATGTGGTCAGATATCTTGAAAGGTGTCTGTTTATAACTATCCATCAAACAAACCTCTATTATATCAGACTGCTTTTGGAGTCCAAACCAGCCTTAGGCAGCTGCATCTGTGACGTTACTGAAAGAAGTACCATGTAATTGTTTTATTAATTACAGTAGCCTATTGTTGCTGAAAAGACCAATGGAGGCAATAAACTTAAAATACGCTTGAAACAGAGATATTTGCAGGGCTATGGGGAAAGAGAGTGGGCGTGGGATTAATTGGATAGCTCTTTCAATGAGACATCATGGGCTGTGATGGACTGAATGGGCTCTTTTCATGCTGTATGATCCTATTATTCTAGCCCAGGAGATGCTAGTATGTGTGAGACTTTGTGAACGAGACAAAACCGCTGGACCATATGGTCCACTGTCCTTCGTTACACACAATCCTAAAATGTTACAGCACAGAAGGAAACCATTCTGTCCACCCTGGCAGTGCTAACTCTTTGAAAGAGCAATCCATTGAGCCCCACTCCTGTCCTGTTTGCCCATAGCCCTGCAAGATACTCCTCTGCCAATGGCTATCCAATTGGCTTTGAAAGTTATTGTTGAATCTGTTTCCAGCGCCCCTTTCAGCCAAACACATCTCGGATCACAACTAGCTTCTCTTGAAAACATTCTCATCTCACCCCTGGCCAATGATTTGAAATCTGTGTCTGTCTGGTGACTGACCCTCCTGCCAATGGAAGCAATTTTCCCCATTTATTTCGCATAACAATGAATGATTTTGAACGCCTCCATTAAATCTCCTCGCAACCTTCTTCACTCCAAGAAGAACAATCCAGCCTCTCGCCAATCGCTGAATTTCTGTGAGTTTGCGATTGAATGGAGGGCTTTGAGGAAACTCCCCCGGGTAAATAGAAACATTCAACAGCAAAACATGGACAAATAAAACAGACTATAAATTAGAGGTACAAATATTTCCTGGTAATCTCGTATATTGTGTTCTTTTTTCAAGATGAAGTTAAACGCTTCAATTAGATGTGCGAAAACACTCAATTTATTGTACAGACTTTGTGAGGAAGCTTTACTGGGTTTAAATGTCGGGTGTACACAATAACCGACAGCTTTAAAATAAAACTAACCAAGTGTCCCACTGTGAGAGCCACTTAATTCACACACGCTTAACATTCGCTGAATGTCCAAATGCAGACGCTGCCAGTTTGAAGCTGCCACCTAGTGGTGTCTCTGCCAAGCTGTCTGACAGAATGCAACGGTTCAGGTCTCGAATGTTAAGACTGCATCAAGTAGCAGCCTGTGTTATCCAAAGCAGCATAACACAACAGGTGAGATCTTCCAGCTCTTCACACAGGCAGGATCTTCCGATCTCCCAATCACAGGGCCCCGCCGCGTGTCTCCAGACGGCTTGGGGAGGATTCCATGGGAAATTCTAATAACAGTGGCGGGACTGAGAGATCCCGCTGGCCAACGCGGACTGCACCCCACCACTGAGAAACAGGCTGTGTGTGTGTGTGTAGCGGGGGGAAGAGAACCTTGCCCTCCGTGATTCTCATCCATTGTCAACTGTCACATTACCCTGTGGAGCATCATCCTGAGCGTTAGCAAAAGTTCGTATTGAGGTGGTGCCGCACTGTCAGAGAGTCAGTACTGAGGGAGTGCTGCACTGTCAGAGGGTCAGTACTGAGGGAGTGCCGCACTGTCAGAGGGTCAGTACTGAGGGACTGCCGCACTGTCAGAGGGTCAGTACTGAGGGAGTGCTGCACTGTCAGAGGGTCAGTACTGAGGGAGTGCCGCACTGTCAGAGAGTCAGTACTGAGGGAGTGCTGCACTGTCAGAGGGTCAGTACTGAGGGAGTGCTGCACTGTCAGAGGGTCAGTGCTGAGGAAGTGCTGCACTGTCAGAGGGTCAGTACTGAGGGAGTGCCGCACTGTCAGAGGGTCAGTACTGAGGAAGTGCTGCACTGTCAGAGGGTCAGTACTGAGGGAGTGCTGCACTGTCAGAGGGTCAGTACTGAGGGAGTGCCACACTGTCAGAGGGTCAGGACTGAGGGAGCGCCGCACTGTCAGAGGGTCAGTACTGAGGGAGTGCCACACTGTCAGAGGGTCAGTACTGAGGGAGTGCCGCACTGTCAGAGGGTCAGTACTGGGGGAGTGCCGCACTGTAAGAGAGTCAGTACTGAGGGAGTGCTGCACTGTCAGAGGGACAGTACTGAGGGAGTGCTGCACTGTCAGAGGGTCAGTATTGCGGGAGTGCCGCACTGTCAGAGGGTCAGTATTGCGGGAGTGCCGCACTGTCAGAGGGTCAGTACTGAGGGAGTGCTGCACTGTCAGAGGGTCAGTACTGAGGGAGTGCCGCACTGTCAGAGGGTCAGTACTGAGGGAGTGCCGCACTGTCAGAGGGTCAGTACTGAGGGAGTGCCGCACTGTCAGAGGGTCAGTACTGAGGGAGTGCCGCACTGTCAGAGGGTCAGAACTGAGGGAGCGCTGCACTGTCAGAGGGTCAGTACTGAGGGAGTGCTGCACTGTCAGAGGGTCAGTACTGAGGAAGTGCTGCACTGTCAGAGGGTCAGTACTGAGGGAGTGCTGCACTGTCAGAGGGTCAGTGCTGAGGGAGTGCCACACTGTCAGAGGGTCAGTACTGAGGGAGCGCCGCACTGTCAGAGGGTCAGTACTGGGGGAGTGCCGCACTGTCAGAGGGTCAGTACTGAGGGAGTGCTGCACTGTCAGAGGGTCAGTATTGCGGGAGTGCCGCACTGTCAGAGGGTCAGTACTGAGGGAGTGCCGCACTGTCAGAGGGTCAGTGCTGAGGGAGTGCCGCACTGTCAGAGGGTCAGTACTGAGGGAGTGCTGCACTGTCAGAGGGTCAGAACTGAGGGAGCGCTGCACTGTCAGAGGGTCAGTACTGAGGGGGTGCTGCACTGTCAGAGGGTCAGTACTGAGGGAGTGCTGCACTGTCAGAGGTTCAGTACTGAGGGAGTGCTGTACTGTCAGAGGGTCAGTACTGAGGGAGTGCTGCACTGTCAGAGGGTCAGTACTGAGGGAGTGCTGCACTGTCAGAGGGTCAGTACTGAGGGAGTGCTGCACTGTCAGAGGGTCTGTACTGAGCTGGTGCAGCACTGTCAGAGGATCAGTACTGAGGGAGTGCAGCACTGTCAGAGGGTCAGTACTGAGGGAGTGCAGCACTGTCAGAGGGTCAGTACTGAGGGAGTGCCGCACTGTCAGAGGGTCAGTACTGAGGGAGTGCTGCACTGTCAGAGGGTCAGTACTGAGCTGGTGCAGCACTGTCAGAGGATCAGTACTGAGGGAGTGCAGCACTGTCAGAGGGTCAGTACTGCGGGAGTGCCGCACTGTCAGAGGGTCAGTACTGAGGGAGTGCTGCACTGTCAGAGGGTCAGTACTGAGGGAGTGCTGCACTGTCAGAGGGTCAGTACTGAGGGAGTGCTGCACTGTCAGAGGGTCAGTACTGAGGGAGTGCTGCACTGTCAGAGGGTCAGTACTGAAGGAGTGCTGCAGTATCAGAGGGTCAGTACTGAGGGAGTGCTGCCTTGTCAGAGGGTCAGTACTGAGGGAGTGCTGCACTGTCAGAGGGTCAGTACTGAGGGAGTGCTGCACTGTCAGAGGGTCAGTACTGAGGGAGTGCTGTACTGTCAGAGGGGCAGTACTGTGGGAGTGCTGCACTGTCAGAGGGTCAGTACTGAGGGAGTGCTGCACTTTCAGAGAGTCAGTACTGAGGGAGTGCTGCACTGCCAGAGGGTCAGTACTGAAGGAGCGCTGCACTGTCAGAGGGTCAGTACTGAGGGAGTGCTGCACTGTCAGAGGGTCAGTCCTGAGGGAGTGCTGCCTTGTCAGAGGGTCAGTACTGAGGAAGTGCTGCACTGTCAGAGGGTCAGTACTGAGGGAGTGCCGCACTGTCAGAGGGTAAGTACTGAGCTGGTGCAGCACTGTCAGAGGGTCAGTCCTGAGGGAGTGCTGCACTGTCAGAGGGTCAGTACTGAGGAAGTGCTGCACTGTCAGAGGGTCAGTACTGAGGGAGTGCCGCACTGTCAGAGGGTAAGTACTGAGCTGGTGCAGCACTGTCAGAGGGTCAGTACTGAGGGAGTGCTGCACTGTCAGAGGGTCAGTACTGAGGGTGTGCTGCGCTGTCAGAGGGTCAGGACTGAGGTGGTGCAGCACTGTCAGAGGGTCAGTACTGAGGGAGTGCTGCACTGTCAGAGGGTCAGTACTGTGGGGGTGCTGCACTGTCAGAGAGTCAGTACTGAGGGAATGCTGCACTGTCAGAGGGTCAGTACTGAGGGAGTGCCGTACTGTCAGAGGGCCAGTACTGAGGGAGTGCTGCACTGTCAGAGGGCCAGTACTGAAGGAGTGCTGCACTGTCAGAGGGTCAGTACTGAGGGAGTGCTGCACTGTCAGAGGGCCAGTACTGAGGGAGTGCTGCACTGTCAGAGGGCCAGTACTGAGGGAGTGCTGCATTGTCAGAGGGTCAGTGCTGAGGGAGTGCCGCACTGTCAGAGGGTCAGTACTGAGGGAGTGCTGCACTGTCAGAGGGTCAGTACTGATGTAGTGCTGCACTGTCAGAGGGTCAGGACTGAGGGAGTGCCGCACTGTCAGAGGGTCAGTACTGAGGGAGTGCTGCACTGTCAGAGGGTCAGTACTGAGGTAGTGCTGCACTGTCAGAGGGTCAGTACTGAAGGAGTGCCCCACTGTCAGAGGGTCAGTACTGAGGGAGTGCTGCATTGTCAGAGGGTCAGTACTGAGGGAGTGCCGCACTGTCAGAGGTTCAGTACTGAGGGAACGCTGCACTGTCAGAGGGTCAGGACTGAAGGAGTGCCGCACTGTCAGAGGGTCAGTACTGAGGGAGTGCTGTACTGTCAGAGGGGCAGTACTGTGGGAGTGCTGCACTGTCAGAGGGTCAGTACTGAGGGAGTGCTGCACTGTCAGAGGGTCAGTACTGAGGGAGTGCTGCACTGTCAGAGGGTCAGTACTGAGGGAGTGTTGCACTGTCAGAGGGTCAGTACTGAGGAATGCCGCACTGTCAGAGGGTCAGTACTGAGGGAGTGCCGCACTCTCAGAGGGTCAGTACTGCTGGAGTGCTGCACTGTCAGCGGGTCAGTACTGTGGGAGTGCTGCACTGTCAGAGGGTCAGTACTGAGGGAGTGCTGCACTGTCAGAGGGTCAGTACTGAGGGAGTGCTGCACTGTCAGAGGGTCAGTACTGAGGGAGTGTTGCACTGTCAGAGGGTCAGTACTGAGGAATGCCGCACTGTCAGAGGGTCAGTACTGAGGGAGTGCCGCACTGTCAGAGGGTCAGTACTGCGGGAGTGCTGCACTGTCAGCGGGTCAGTACTGAGGGAGTGCTGCACTGTCAGAGGGTCAGTACTGAGGGAGTGCTGCACTGTCAGAGAGTCAGTACTGAGGGAGTGCTGCATTGTCAGAGGGTCAGTACTGAGGAGGGTCAGTACTGAGGGAGTGCCGCACTGTCAGACGGTCAGTACTGAGGGAGTGCCGCACTCTCAGAGGGTCAGTACTGAGGGAGTGCCGCACTGTCAGACGATCAGTACTGAGGGAGTGCTGCACTGTCAGAGGGTCAGTACTGAGGGAGTGCTGCACTGTCAGAGAGTCAGTACTGAGGGAGTGCTGCACTGTCAGAGAGTCAGTACTGAGGGAGTGCTGCACTGTCAGAGGGTCAGTACTGAAGGAGTGCTGCACTGTCAGAGGGTCAGTACTGAGGGAGTGCTGCACTGTCAGAGAGTCAGTACTGAGGGAGTGCTGCACTGTCAGAGAGTCAGTACTGAGGGATTCCTGCACTGTCAGAGGGTCAGTACTGAAGGAGTGCTGCACTGTCAGGGGGTCAGTACTGAGGGAGTGCTGCACTGTCAGAGGGTCAGTACTGAGGGAGTGCCGCACTGTCAGAGGGCCAGTACAATTTATCTCTCACAGGAGGTTACATGGTGGTGGGAGGCAAAGTGCGGTGTGTGATGTTTGGAGTTATGGTGCTCCTGATATGGTAGTGGGACACTTTCCTCCAACATTTTTTCTGCCTCTCAGTATTTGTGTATTCAGAAAAGTAGCACAAAATCGCCACAAATGTGGTTGTGTTTGACGTATTGATCAGGAGGCTGGGGAGAGTGTTGACTCACAGTTGAAAACAAAAGAAAGAATTACATTTCTGTAGCACCTTTTGTGTCCTCAGGATTCTGCTGCACTCTGCGGCCAATGAAGTTCTTTTTAAGTTTAGTGCATGTTGTAATTTAGGAAACATTGCACCCAAATTGCGCACAGCTAGATCCAACAGACAGCAACATAATTGCGACCAGATAATCTGATTTTAGCGATGTGGCTTTTTGCTCCATGCAGAACTCCACTGCTCTTCAACAAGTAACAATTATGTGATCTTTGATATCCACGTAAGATATAATAATAGAACATAATCTTTATTGTCACAAGTAGGCTTACATTAACATTGCAATGAAGTTACTGTGGAAAGCCCCTAGTCACCTCACTCCGGCGTCTGTTCGGCTACACAGAGGGAGAATTCAGAATATCCAATTGACCTAACAGCACGTCTTTCGGGACTTGTGGGAGGAAACCGGAGCACCCGGAGGAAACCCATACAGACACAGGGAGAAAGTGCAGACTCCGCACAGACAGTGGCCCAGTGGGGAATTGAACCTGGGATCTTGGAGCTGTGAAGCCATAGTGATTACCACTATGCTAGCAAATGGGACCTTGGTTTATCAGCTCATCCAAAAGACAGCTCCTGCAGCCGCGCAGCACTCTCTCGGCATTGCACTCCGGAGTATCAGCCTGGGTGATACTGTCACGTCTTTGGATTGGGAACTGCACACGCAGCCTTCAGAGACAAGAGTGCTGCCCATTGAGCCAGATTTGAGACCTGTGTAATGACAATCTTTCTGAAACATTAACCACTATCGACCTGAAAAGGCATTTTAATGAATGCCTGAAATCGAATAGGGTGACATTTTATCAAATAGACTCACAATCTCCCAAGTCAAATTCTCAATAATAATCTCTTATTGTCACAAGTCGGCTTCAATGATGTTACTGTGAAAATCCCCTAGTCGCCACATTCCGGCGCCTGTTCAGGAAGGCCGGTATGGGAATTGAACCCGTGCTGCTGGCATTGTTCTGCATTACAAGCCAGCTGTTTAGCCCACTGTGCTAAATCGGCCCCAGTCACCAATCACTCATCAATTTATTCTTGCCCATATTTTACAAATGAGTTGAAGTTTATGATGGGGAGGAAAGTTGGGGGTACGATTTAAAATAAAGGCCAAGACAAAATGAGTCACTTCCTCATTTAAGAGATGGTAAATATATATTTCCCCTTTAATTTACTGTAACATTGACCAAAATGAGGACGTTTCGTTAATTAACCAGTTCCATCAGAAACTACCTTTGGACAATGTTTCCTTCTCCATGTGCTGAATTTGAAGGCTTTGATTTATTGCTAAATGTTGCTGAAGCTTTTCTGACGTTTGGCCAACCTGTTGTCTGAGATGTGTGGAAACCCATCACGTTGGGGGAAAGATCTGGGTGAGTTGTTTAACCCGAGGTTCTGTCTGCCTTCCAGGTAGAACAGTTAAACCCCCGGGCCTCTGTTTTTGGAGATCAGTGAAGTTCTCCGCCGTGCCCCAGCCATTATGTATCCCTCAACCAATGTCACCAAAAAAACCAGATTAACCGGTCGTTACCACATCGCTGCCCATGGGATCTTGCTGTGTGCACATTGGTTGCCAGGGTTCCTACATCACAATGATGACTGCCCTTCAAAAAAGGAATTTCATTGGCAGCAAAGGGGCATCCTGAGGGTGTGAAAGGCCCTATGTAAATGCAAGGCTTTCTTTGTGGGAAGAGTACCAGGTCCAATCTCTCATGCCTGATGTAATCCAGAATTGTGGTGACTATAAAATGTTCATCTTTGTGGTTATGACTGATGTGTTATGTACTCTGGGATAACACAGGCTGCAACTGGATGCAGCTTTAACCAAAAGATACTCCAGACCTTGAAGTTAGTCCAATCTGATTTATTGAACCAGTAGCACAGTCAGCACAGTTCTCTATGAGTTCGACTCTCTGCTAACCTAAGTGTGGTTACTCTGTCTGACTGAACCAGACTAGCTCTTAGCCACGTGCTGGAGGTGTGATACTGTACATACACCCTGACTCACTCTGTAGATGTTCATCAGTGGAAAGAGGTGGAGTGTGAGTGCCTCGTGCCTTTGATAGTGAGATACCACCCCTGAGTGTCATGCCTGCTCATTGGTCATGTCCTGTTCTCTGTGTTCATTAGCTGCCTGTCTGTGCCTGTCTGTATATCTGTGGTAGGCTATATTAGGGGTATCGCGGTACCTAGGTGGAATGTACCTTATACTGTAGTAGGAGTGGTGGAACCTGCCTACTGGTTCCGCCCAGCAGGCGGAGCATAAGAGTCTGTGTTTCACCCACAGCAGTCATTCTGTACCGGAGCTGCTGGGGGAACTACTTGTTCATTAAAGCCTTCAATTGGACTACAATCTCGCTTCAGTAGTGATTGATCGTGCATCAATATCATTATCTGCATGTCTGCATATCATGACAATGGCAATGATTATGGTCATGCATCAGAAGGCCACGCGTTCAATTCACACAATAGAATCGTAGATTAGAACCATCGCAGCACAGAAAGAGGTCATTGAATCCACCCTGGCTGCTGGCTCTTTGCAAGAGAAACTCAGCTCGTCCGAAGCACCACCCTTTCCCAGAAAGGGTTTGAAAAGAAGGACCTCACCTTAAATCACCCCAAGGACATGTTGTCAAACTGAATTTGATCTGTGTGGGCTGGTGTCAGTTAACACCACCACCACGGAAGCTTCAGATAAAAACTCCGGCTGCTTCATTCACAACCCTTTAGGGAAGTGAGCCTTCACCCTGATCACCGATGCCTGACTCCAGAATCAAACCATTGTGGTTGAACTGAAATGTCCCCTGGACTAAAGTGATCTCACAAATCACCCAACACTGAACTCGGAGGAGAGGCAGAGTAGAAATGCAAATTCACCCGGTGCAAAACAGAGAAAAATGACGATCGAATGCTTCCGCAGCCAAATTTAGTTCGAGCACTTTGGAAATCCCAGTCAGATTTAAAGACAAAAAGAATTCTGTGCAGAACGTAGAAGAGGTACTAAACTCCCACTTCACTTTCACTCACACCCACTCACTCTGTGGTTGCAATCTATCAAGATGCACTTTCACACTGAAAAATCCCAATGAATGCGTGTCTGGAGAGTTATTGATTACAACCAGTAACTGGTAGTTATTATGAGTCAAATGATTGGGTATATTCATAACACATTGCTAATTCCTTTCACTTTGCTCAGAATTACCCCAAACCCTTAGGGGTAACTTTGGGAAAGTGGTCACTGTTAATGTGCAGGCAAATGTGACAGCAAGAGTTAAATGAATGGTTAATCTGTTTTTGTACAATCGGCTGTCCAGCCATAGGCCCATGGGACTGAGAACACAGAACATAGAAAAATACAGCACAGAACAGGCCCTTTGGCCCACAATGTTGTGCCGAACCTTTGTCCTAGATTAATCATAGATTATCATAGAATTTACAGTGCAGAAGGAGGGCACCCGGCCCATTGAGTCTGCACCGGCTCTTGGAAAGAGCACCCTACCCAAGGTCAACACCTCCACCCTACCCTCATAACCCAGTAACCCCACCCAACGCCAAGGGCAATTTTGGACACGAAGGGCAATTTACCATGGTCAATCCACCTAACCTGCACATCTTTGGACTGGGCGAGGAAACCGGAGAACCCGGAGGAAACCCACGCACACACAGGGAGGATGTGCAGACTCCGCGCAGACAGTGACCCAGCGGGGAATCGAACCTGGGACCCTGGAGCTGTGAAGCAATTGTGCTATCCACAATGCTACCGTGCTGCCCTTAAGAACAAATTAATCGAGACAATATCATTCTCCCGTGATCTATGTACCTATCCAATAGCTGCTTGAAGGTCCCTAAGGTTTCCAACTCAACTACTTCCAAAGGCAGTGCATTCCATGCCCCCACTACTCTCTGGATAAAGAACCTACCTCTGACATCCCCCCTGTATCTTCCACCATTCACCTTAAATTTATGTCCTCTTATAATGGTTTGTTCCACCCGGGGAAAAAGTCTCTGACTGTCTACTCTATCTATTCCCCTGATCATTTTATAAACCTCTATCAAGTCGCCCCTCATCCTTCTCCATTCTAATGAGAAAAGGCCTAGCACCCTCAACCTTTCCTCGTAAGACCTACTCTCCATTCCAGGCAACATCCTGATAAATCTCCTTTGCACCTTTTCCAAAGCTTCCACATCCTTCCTAAAATGAGGCGACCAGAGCTGTACACAATACTCCAAATGTGGCCTTACCAAGGTTTTGTACAGCTGCATCATCACCTCACGGCTCTTAAATTCAATCCCTCTGTTAATGAACGCGAGCACACCATAGGCCTTCTTCACAGCTCTATCCACTTGAGTGGCAACTTTCAAAAATGTATGAACATAGACCCCAAGATCTCTCTGCTCCTCCACATTGCCAAGAACCCTACCGTTAACCCTGTATTCCGCATTCATATTTGTCCTTCCAAAATGGACAACCTCACACTTTTCAGGGTTAAACTCCATCTGCCACTTCTCAGCCCAGCTCTGCATCCTATCTATGTCTCTTTGCAGCTGACAACAGCCCTCCTCACTATCCACAACTCCACCAATCTTCATCTTGTCTGCAAATTTACTGACCCACCCTTCAACTCCCTCACCAAGTCATTAATGAAAATCACAAACAGCAGAGGACCCAGAACTGATCCCTGCGGTACGCCACTGGTAACTGGGATCCAGGCTGAATATTTACCATCCACCACCACTCTCTGACTTCTATCGGTTAGCCAGTTCGTTATCCAACTGGCCAAATTTCTCACTATCCCATGCCTCCTTACTTTCTGCAGAAGCCTACCATGGGGAACCTTATCAAATGCCTTACTAAAATCCATGTACATGACATCCACTGCTTTACTTTCATCCACATGCTTGGTCACCCCCTCAAAGAATTCAACAAGACTTGTAAGGCAAGACCTACCCCTCACAAATCCGTGCTGACTATCCCTAATCAAGGAGTGTCTTTCCAGATGCTCAGAAATCCTATCCCTCAGTACCCTTTCCATTACTTTGCCTACCACCGAAGTAAGACTAACTGGCCTGTAATTCCCAGTGTTATCCCTATTCCCTTTTTTGAACAGGGGCACGACATTCGCCACTCTCCAATCCCCTGGTACCAGCCCTGCTGACAGTGAGGACGAAAAGATCATTGCCAACGGCTCTGCAATTTCATCTCTGGCTTCCCATAGAATCCTTCCCATAGTCTCCTTCTTCCACTTAACAAGACATTCAACCTCTCTTTTCAACCATGGTTCCCTCACTCGACCATCTCTTCCCTGCCTGACAGGGACATACATATCAAGGACACGTAGTACCAGTTCCTTGAACAAGTTCCACATTTCACTTGTGTCCTTCCCTGACAGCCTATGTTCCCAACTTATGCACTTCAATTCTTGTCTGACAACATCGTATTTACCCTTCCCCCATTTGTAAACCTTGCCCTGTTGCACGCACCTATACCTCTCCATTACTAAAGTGAAAGTCACAGAATTGTGGTCACTATCTCCAAAATCCTCCCCCACTAACAAATCTATCACTTGCCCTGGTTCATTGCCAAGTAACAAATCTAATATGGCCTCCCCTCTGGTCGGACAATCTACATACTGTGTCAGAAAAGCTTCCTGGACACACTGCATAAACACCACCCTATCCAAACTATTTGATCTAAAGAGTTTCCACTCAATGTTTGGGAAGTTGAAGTCACCCATGACTACTACCCTGTGACTTCTGCACCTTTCCAAAATCTGTTTCCCAATCTGTTACTCCACATCTCTGCTACTATTGGAGGGCCTATAGAAAACTCCTAACAAGGTGACTGCTCCTTTCCTATTTCTGACTTCAACCCATACTACCTCAGTCGGCAGATACTCCTCGAACTGCCTTTCTGCAGCTGTTATACTATCTCTAATTAACAATGCCACACCCCCCCACCTCTTTTACCGCCCTCCCTCTCCTGCAGAATGTTTGAAGTGAGGGGCGTCCTCAGTGTCCCTGCTGATTTCATCTGTGGGAAGTGTACCCATCTCCAGCTCATCAGAAACCGCGTTAGGGAACTGGAGCTGGAGCTGGATGAACTTCGGATCATTCGGGAGGCAGCGGTGGTCATAGATAGAAGCTTCAGGGATGTAGTTACTCCGAAGAATAAAGATAGATGGGTGACAGTGAGAGGAGCTGGGAGGAAGCAGTCAGTACAGGGATCCCCTGTGGTCATTCACCTTAGTAACAAGTATACCGCTTTGGATACTGTTGGGGGGGGGGGACTTACCAGGGGTAAGCCATGGGGTACAGGTCTCTGGCACAGAGTCTGTCCCTGTTACTCAGAAGGGAAGGAGGGAGTGGAGTAGAGCATTAGTCATTGGAGACTCCATAGTTAGGGGGATAGATAGGAAATTCTGTGGGAACGAGAGAGATTCACGGTTGGTGTGTTGCCTCCCAGGTGCCAGGGTGCGTGATGTCTTGGATCGAGTTTTCGGGATCCGTAAGGGGGAGGGGGAGCAGCCCCAAGTCGTGGTCCACATAGGTACCAACGACATAGGTAGGAAAAGGGATAGGGATGTAAGGCAGGAATTCAGGGAACTAGGGTGGAAACTTAGATCTAGGACAAACAGAGTTATTATCTCTGGGTTGTTACCCATGCCAGGTGATAACGAGACAAGGAATAGGGAGAGAGAGGAGTTGAACATGTGGCTACAGGAATGGTGCAGGAGGGAGGGTTTCAGATTTCTGGATAATTGGGGCTCATTCTGGGGTAGGTGGGACCTCTACAAACGGGATGGTCTACACCTGGACCAGAGGGGTACCAATATCCTGGGGGGGAAATTTGCTAATGCTCTTCGGGAGGATTTAAACTAGTTCAGCAGGGGCTTGGGAACCTGAATTGCAGCTCCAGTCTACAGGAGGTTGAGAGTAGTGAGGTCATGAGGAAGGTTTCAAAGTTGCAGGAGTGTACCGGCAGGCAGGAAGGTGGTTTAAAGTGTGTCTTCTTCAATGCCAGGAGCATCCGGAATAAGGTGGGTGAACTTGCGGCATGGGTTGGTACCTGGGACTGCGATGTTGTGGCCATTTCGGAGACATGGATAGAGCAGGGACAGGAATGGTTGTTGCAGGTGCCGGGGTTTAGATATTTCAGTAAGCTCAGGGAAGGTGGTAAAAGAGGGGGAGGTGTGGCATTATTAGTCTAGGACAGTATTACGGTAGCAGAAAGGACGTTTGATGAGGTCTCGTCTACTGAGTAGTATGGGCTGAGGTTAGAAACAGGAAAGGAGAGGTCAACCTGTTAGGGGTTTTCTATAGGCCTCCGAAAAGTTCCAGAGATGTAGGGGAAAGGATTGCAAAGATGATTCTGGATAGGAGCGAAAGCAACAGGGTTGTTGTTATGGGGGACTTTAACTTTCCAAATATTGACTGAAAACGCTATAGCTCGAGTACTTTAGATGGGTTCGTTTTTGTCCAATGTGTGCAGGAGGGCTTCCTGACACAGTATGTAGATAGGCCAACGAGAGGCGAGGCCATATTGGATTTGGTACTGGGTAATGAACCAGGACAGGTGTTTGATTTGGAGGTAAGTGAGCACTTTGGTGATAGTGACCACAGTTCGATTACGTTTACTTTAGTGATGGAAAGGGATAGGTATATACCGCAGGGCAAGAGTTATATCTGGGGGAAAGGCAATTATGATGCGATGAGGCAAGACTTAGGATGCATCGGATGGAGAGGAAAACTGCAGGGGATGGGCACAATGGAAATGTGGAGCTTGTTCAAGGAACAGCTACTGCGTGTCCTTGATAAGTATGTACCTGTCAGGCAGGGAGGAAGTGGTTGAGCAAGGGAACTGTGGTTTACTAAAGCAGTCAAAACACTTGTCAAGAGGAAGAAGGAGTCTTATGTAAAGATGAGACATGAAGGTTCAGTTAGGGCGCTCGAGAGTTACAAGTTAGCTAGGAAGGACCTAAAGAGAGAGCTAAGAAGAGCCAGGAGGGGACATGAGAAGTCTTTGGCAGGTAGGATCAAGGATAACCCTAAAGCTTTCTATAGATATGTCAGGAATAAAAGAATGACGAGGGTAAGAGTAGGGCCAGTCAAGGACAGTAGTGGGAAGTTGTGCTTGGAGTCCGAGGAGATAGGAGAGGTGCTAAATGAATATTTTTCGTCAGTATTCACGCAGGAAAAAGACAATGTTGTCGAGGAGAATACTGAGATTTAGGCTACTAGACTAGAAGGGCTTGAGGTTCATAAGGAGGAGGTGTTAGCAATTCTGGAAAGTGTAAAAATAGACAAGTCCCCTGGGCCGGATGGGATTTATCATAGGATTCTCTGGGAAGCTAGGGAGGAGATTGCTGAGCCTTTGGCTTTGATCTCTAAGTCATCTTTGTCTACAGGAATAGTGCCAGAAGACTGAGGATAGCAAATGTTGTCCCCTTGTTCAAGAAGGGGAGTAGAGACAACCCCGTAACTATAGACCAGTGAGCCTTACTTCTGTTGTGGGCAAAATCTTGGAAAAGTTTATAAGAGATAGGATGTATAATCATCTGGAAAGGAATAATTTGATTAGAGACAGTCAACACGGTTTTGTGAAGGGTAGGTCATGCCTCACAAACCTTATTGAGTTCTTTGAGAAAGTGACCAAACAGGTGGATGAGGGTAAAGCAGTTGATGTGGTGTATATGGATTTCAGTAAAGCGTTTGATAAGGTTCCCCATGGTAGGCTACTGCAGAAAATACGGAGGCATGGGATTCAGGGTGATTTAGCAGTTTGGATCAGAAATTGGCTAGCTGGATCATAGATCATAGAATTTACAGTGCAGAAGGCCATTCGGCCCATCAAGTCTGCACCGGCTCTTTTTTTGAAAGAGCACCCTACCCAAGCGCAAACCTCCACCCTATCCCCATAACCCAGTGACCCCACCCAACACGAAGGGCAATTTTGGACACTAAGGGCAATTTAGCATGGCCAATCCACCTAGCCTGAACATGTTTGGACTGTGGGAGGAAACCGGAGCACCCGGAGGAAACCCACGCAGACACGGGGAGAACGTGCAGACTCCGCACAGACAGTGACCCAAGCCAGGAATCGAACCTGGGACCCTGGAGCTGAGAAGCAATTGTGCTAACCACTATGCTACCGTGCTGCCCTGGAAGAAGACAAAGAGTGGTGGTTGATGGGAAATGTTCAGACTGGAGTCCAGTTACTAGTGGTGTACCACAAGGATCTGTTTTGGGGCCATTGCTGTTTGTCATTTTTATAAATGACCTGGAGGAGGGCGCAGAAGGATGGGTGAGTAAATTTGCAGATGACACTAAAGTCGGTGGAGTTGTGGACAGTGCGGAAGGATGTTACAAGTTACAGAGGGACATAGATAAGCTACAGCGCTGGGCTGAGGGGCGGCAAATGGAGTTTAATGCAGGAAAGTATGAGGTGATTCATTTTGGAAGGAATAACAGGAAGACAGAGTACTGGGCTAATGGTGAGATTCTTGGCAGTGTGGATGAGCAGAGAGATCTCGGTGTCCATGTACATAGATCCCTGAAAGTTGCCACCCAGGTTGAGAGGGTTGTTAAGAAGGTGTACGGTGTGTTAGCTTTTATTGTAGAGGGATTGAGTTTCGGAGCCATGAGGTCATGTTGCAGCTGTACAAAACCCCGGTGTGGCCGCATTTGGAGTATTGCGTGCAATTCTGGTCGCCACATTATAGGAAGGATGTGGAAGCATTGGAAAGGGTGCAGAGGAGATTTACCAGAATGTTGCCTGGTATGGACGGAAGATCTTATGAGGAAAGGCTGAGGGACTTGAGGCTGTTTTCATTAGAGAGAAGAAGGTTAAGAGGTGACTTAATTGAGGCATACAAGATGATCAGAGGATTGGATAGGGTGGACAGTGAGAGCCTTTTTCCTCGGATGGTGATGTCTAGCACGAGGGGACATAGCTTTAAATTGAGGGGAGATAGATATAAGACAGATGTCAGAGGTAGGTTCTTTACTCAGAGAGTAGTAAGGGCGTGGAATGCCCTGCCTGCAACAGTAGTGGACTCACCAACACTAAGGGCATTCAAATGGTCATTGGATAGACATGTGGACGATAAGGGAATAGTGTAGATGGGCTTTAGAGTGGTTTCACAGGTCGGCGCAACATTGAGGGTCGAAGGGCCTGTACTGCGCTGTCATGTTCTATGTTCTATGTTCTAATCTTATTGAAACATCTATAACCAGGGACCTCCAACAACCATTTCTGCCCGTCTTCTATCCAAGTTTCCGTGATGGCCACCACATCGTAGTCCCAAGTACCGATCCATGCCTTAAGTTCACCCACCTTATTCCTGATGCTTCTTGCGTTGAAGTATACACACTTCAACCCATCTCCGTGCCTGCAAGTACTCTCCTTTGTCAGTGTTCCCTTCCCCACTGCCTCATTACACGCTTTGGCGTCCTGAATATCAGCTACCTTAGTTGCTGGACTACAAATCCGGTTCCCATTCCCCTGCCAAATTAGTTTAAACCCTCCCGAAGAGTACCAGAAAACCTCCCTCCCAGGATATTGGTGCCCCTCTGGTTCAGATGCAACCCGTCCTGCTTGTATAGGTCCCACCTTCCCCAGAATGCGCTCCAATTATCCAAATACCTGAAGCCCTCCCTCCCTACACCATTCCTGCAGCCACCTGTTCAACTGCACTCTCTCCCTATTCCTAGCCTCGCTATCACGTGGCACCGGCAACAAACCAGACATGACAACTCTGTCTGTCCTGGCTTTTAACTTCCAGCCTAAATCCCCAAACTCATTTATTACCTCCACACCCCTTTTCCTACCTACGTCGTTGGTACCAATGTGCACCACGACTTCTGGCTGCTCCCCCTCCCCCTTAAGGATCCTGAAGACACGATCCGAGACATCCCTGGCCCTGGCACCCAGGAGGCAACATACCTTCCGGGAGTCTCGCTCGCGACCACAGAATCTCCTATCTATTCCCCTAACCATTGAATCTCCTATTACTATTGCTTTTCTATTCTCCCTCCTTCCCTTCTGAGCCCCAGAGCCAGACTCAGTGCCAGAGACCTGGCCGCCAAGGCCTTCCCCCGATAGGTCATCCCCCCCAACATTATCCAAAACGGTATACTTGTTTTGAAGGGGAATGGCCACGAGGGATCCCTGCACTGTCTGCCTGTTTGTTTTCTTTCCCCTGACTGTAACCCAGCTACTCTTGTCCTGTACCTTGGGTGTGGTTACCTCCCTGTAACTCTTCTCTATAACCTCCTCTGCGTCCCGGATGATCCTAAGTTCATCCAGCTTCAGCTCCAGTTCCCTAACACGGTCTTTGAGGAGCTGAAGTTGGGTGCACTTCCCGCAGGTATAGTCAGCCGGGACACCGGTGGTATCCCTCACCACCCACATCCTACAGGAGGAGCATGCAACTGGCCTAGCCTCCATCCCCTCTTACCTTACAGAATATAGCTGCCCTGTGGACCAACTGGACCTCCGCCCTCCAACTCTGCTCCCAGTCAGCTGCATTCTCTGTAAACTGGCTCCCTTCTCGCTCTTTGCGGAAATGTAGGAAATGAAATGAAAGGAGCACCTTACTCCCTCCTCACCTAACTCCCTCAGTCACCAAACTCTCACTATAGAACTCAAATGCACCAAATTCAGCACTTCCTCAGTCACCAAACTCTCACTATAGCACTCAAATGCACCAAATTCAGCACTTCCTCAGTCACCAAACTCTCACTATAGCACTCAAATGCACCAAATTCAGCACTCAGTGCAAACAAAGTCTGCACTGTAGGTGGATCACTTTTATACTGTGAATCTAGCCTCTGAAAACTGGCCTAATTCAATTAACTAATTAACAAGCTCCAGCTGCAAGTACCTACAAGTAGAACCTTTGTTTAAAGCTGATTGAAAATTCACCTTCTTCTAAACCAAACAGCAACTTTTAAGTTAATTAACTAAATAAAAGAAAGACTAGACTTTGGATAAAAATGAACCCTTATACTCCCTCAGTCACCAAACTCTCACTATAGCACTCAAATGCACCAAATTGAGCAGGAATAGTCCACCGGCGGCACAGTGTCGCAGTGGTTAGCACTGCTGCCTCACGGCGCTGAGGTCCCAGGCTCAATCCCGGCCCCGGGTCACTGTCCGTGTGGAGTTTGCGCATTCTCCCCGTGTCTGCGTGGGTTTCACTCCCACAACCCAAAGATGAGCAGGCTAGGTGGATTGGCCACATAAATTGCCCCTTAATTGGAAGAAAGTGAATTGGGTACTCTACATTTATTTTTTAAAAAGGAGCAGGAATAGGCCATTCAGCCCTTTGAGCCTGCCCCTCCATTCAGTCAGACCATGGCTGCCCTCGTTGTGGTCTCAGCTCCACTTTCCTGTCTTCCCCCCATAACCCCCGACTCCATTGTCTGTAAATAGTTAAAGAGCCGTGTCATGATATTCAAACACACACATCATGATAGACACACCAACAGACAAATCAGAACACACAACACCACAACCAATGACAGAAAGATATAAAAGCACAGACACGAACCCCGGTGGTCAGTATTAGCTGCAGAGGAGAACCAGGACACATCTATTGCCAAACACACTCAGGGAGACAGCACGTGCAGAGTATCCAGAACGAACTGTATTATAAGAGTTATAATAAAATAGAGTTGTACCACATACAACTGTGTTGGCTCATCTGTGCACCAGAGCACCCAACACCACATGGTACAGGAGTGGATCGATACCTGCCGGCATACCTCAGTGTACACAGACAACCAGCCCAGGCATGATGTACGAGCTCCCGGTTCCGCAGGCGCTCCAGTGCCACGGCGACCTCCACGAAAACTGGCGGCGATTCCGGCAAAATTTCGAATTGTTCCTGGTGGCAGCTGAACTCCAAGACCTGGATGATAGGGAAAAAATTGAATTTCTCCTCACCATCGCCGGTGCAAGGGCAAGAGAAATATTCAGAAGGTTCAGGTTCTTCAGGAGGCAGCAAAGGTACGATTACCAGGCAGTCCTGGGCAAATTCTCCAAGTACTGTGAAGAATACGCAATCCAATCGGCACTTAAAGGTAAGAAAAGCTGCAGTACTCACCTCGTGGCTGGGATCCCGGAGCCCGAAATCCCGGGCCTGAGAAAAGGCTGGGTCGAGGTCGGCGGCCATCTTGCTAAAGGTATAACGCTAGCACAGTTGCGCGAGAAGTGCGCAGAACCGGAAGTATCGTTTGCGCATGCGCGAGATGCTGCGCATGCGCAGTCCAGAAAACTGCCATCGGTAAAGGAACAGCGATCTGAGCATGCGCAGTCGCTTCCTACGTGCTACATACCGAGCGTCAGGATGTCAGAGGCCCCAGACTGCACCTATTTAAAAGGGAAATGTCCCAAATCCAATTTAAAAGGGAAACATCCCAAATCAAAAAAACAAAAATCTGTTAAAGCTGTAAAACAACCTTCCCTCACCTGGAATGACAGCACAGTGCCGCAAATTGACCCAGGAGATGAATTTGACCTCCGAAGAACTCTCCGACAAGCAGTTACCTACGCACAAGCCGATGATTCCGACCTTGAATACTTCGATGACGATTTTTACAGTGTTTCCGGACCTCGCGAGCCCAATGATAGCTCCGTGGTCCTATATGACTATGACTCGGACGAACCTTTCGTGTTGCACATTGGCGGCCCCCACATTGAATCCGACGCAGATGCGGATTCATTTTTCGGATTTGAGGATCTTCAATCCAGCACATATGACGTTCCAACTTATCAGTACCGGATGATGCTGCAGCCTGACATTAACAGACAGGGAGCGGTGCAAGCACACGGAGAGTGCCCTGCTGCCACACAGAGCGTGGTCCACGTCCCGCTCAACGTTCCCGACTCTATGAAAGAAGACATGCAAGACTCCAGAGTGCAGTCCTCGCATGAACCAGAAGTGACTCCAGTGTCACAAGCTTCCACAGCAAGCTCGTGGACAGACTCCACAATTGCAGAAATGCAAGACTCCAGAGCGCAGTCCTTGCACGAACAAGAAGTGACTCCAGTGTCACAAGCCTCCACAGAGAGCTCGTGGACAGCCTCCACGATAGAAGCAACGCAAGACTCCAGAGCGCAGTCCTTGCACGAACAAGAAGTGACTCCAGTGTCACAAGCCTCCACAGAGAGCTCGTGGACAGCCTCCACGATAGAAGCAACGCAAGACTCCAGAGCGCAGTCCTTGCACGAACAAAAAGTGACTCCAGTGTCACAAGCCTCCACAGAGAGCTCGTGGACGGACTCCACGATGGAAGGAACGCAAGACTCCAGAGCGCAGTCCTTGCAGGAACAAGACCATGAGGGTCTAGCAACCTCTCCTGACCAACCAGCGGCAGACGATGCAAGTCTGCCATGCTCACGTGAACAGCAAGAAGGCTATAACAGCCTACCATGCTCCACTACACAGCAGCATGAACATGACGGTCTCTCATGCTACAATGAAGGGCACAGCGCTGAAGACTGTTCAAGCCCAACTGAAGACAAGCCAAAGGAATCGCCTCGTCCAAGCCCGAAGAAAAAAGGTTTATGCGCTGACCTTCAGGATCATTATAGCCGAACAGAGATTAATAATGCTGCACGGCCACAGAAGGATGCTGAGGATTTGCTAACGAAATTAATTGAATGTTTAACTTGCAAGGAGCAGACTGAGAATTGCCAGTGTTTTAGTACGGATCGAAAAAATGGACAAGACATTGATCCTCAGGTAATGGAAATAACACAACCTGAAACATATCTACAGCAGGGACAAATGTCTCCCTTCAACACAACACCGCAAAATCCCAACTTCGGAGACCAGCAGTTAGTCAGTAATGACTCTTCAAACCTTGAGGGGAACATTAATTGCATTGAACCTATACACGCTCCACTGATTATTGAGCAGAACATTGGAGCAAGAATCCTGAGGACACCGACATCGAGTAGCCAGATAACGAATTTAAAACCCACAGCAGTGTCAAGTGAACCAAGTGTGCTTTCCACTAATGGTGAAGATGCAGATAAGGTCGACCCGATTATCCATTGTACCACACTAACCCCAGTGATTAAGCAGTTATGTATGGGGAGTATAAGTGGGCAATTGAGAACAGTAAAAGAGAGACTGTGACCATGCCAGTCCCAGCAAAATCAGACCCAGAGACCATGAAGGCATGTACATTAGACAAAGATACACATGAGGCACCTGAGAAGAAAAGTGAAACGGAATGTTCTTTGGAAAATAGTACAATGTCGATAGAAACATTGGATCCTATATTCGAGACCATACCTATGGGAGAATTTGGGGGTAATAAACAAGGTTCTGCAATGTCTGGGGGAAGATTTAAAATTCCAAAGAAGAAAAGCCCAAATGAAGGACAACGGCAAGACAATGACAGTCCACCGACATGGTGTGCACCACCAGATGAAAACTCTGACAATTTACCCAACCCTAGTGAACAGCAAGCTGCTAATGAGGATCTATCCACGGGATGTGAGACGAGTGACGACAGCATCCCACTTCCCATGCAAAAGGTGCAAGGTGACAGACCTCGCCTAGTGCGTACCGAGGCACTCGACGATCACGGTGGGACCACTGACGACTGCGGTGGCAGCGCACCGCTTCCACCCTCGATGGCTCGACCCTCTCCACTGGTTGGTGCATTCCTGCATGTTCTGACTCCAGAAGTGCAGCTTCAGGGAATCTCGGCTGCCTCCAGTGAACCTGTTGGGACTCCGGACGGGGGGCATCGACGGAAGGCAGACCGGACTCCAGATGGGGAGCAGCCAAGCGCCGACTCTGATTCGCGCACGCCAGACCTTGCTCCGGACGGGCGGTGTCACGGCCTCGGTGATGGCACGCTCAGGGTGACGGCGGATGCCACGGCGACAGGGAATGGATCGCGTGGCAGTCCTACTGGGTCGGCAGTGGCAACCAGCACCGGCGGTCCAAGGTGGACACACCAATTCGCGCCATCGCCAGACGTTGATGCGAGCAACAATTCTCTCTCCAAGGCGACATGCTTCGACGTTTCTCTGCGGAGTCGCCCTTCCGGCACAGCAGGTGGCCGGAACCAGCGTACACGGTCTCGGCCAACTTCCACATCTGGCACAGTCATCGCCTTGCATGATATTAGTGATGGTGCTACTTCGATGGCAACGACCCATCGGCTACAAGATGCCGTCCACCACAAACATAAAAAGAAAAAGACTCCACCTTGTTCCTGGCATGCAGGGCGGATGGATTGGTGCGTAGGCGCAATCAGCGAGCTTTGCGCCGCCTTCCACGCTCGCAACTGAACCGTACGCACACGCCGGATCCTCCACTGGTTCCCAAGGATGACTTCGTGGAGATGCCACGGATCATGCCCCTTCCATCGCCACCAGAACCAAATCTCCACAGCTGAACCGGCTTGAGGACCAGCCCATTCTTGAGGCGGTCACCCATTAGACTGGACTTATAACGCTGTTCATACGTTCAAAAAGTCAAACACTTCTGTATTATAACCTGTTGTTGTTTATTGTTCCAGATATCGTCTGACCAGACCAATGTTCAAGTTTTTTTTTTCTCTCGCATCCAAGTTTTGTTATGGTACAACCTTGTTAGTGTGACGCACCCGACATCGCCCCATGTAAATAGTTACGTCATATACACACGCTGTACATAACACACACACACACTCTTCGATGCACTCACGACACAATTATATTTATAACCACGTAGGCACATATCTTTGTAAAAAGGGGGGATGTCATGATATTCAAACACACACATCATGATAGACACACCAACAGACAAATCAGAACACACAACACCACAACCAATGACAGAAAGATATAAAAGCACAAACACGACCCCCGGTGGTCAGTATTAGCTGCAGAGGAGAACCAGGACACATCTATTGCCAAACACACTCAGGGAGACAGCACGTGCAGAGTATCCAGAACGAACTGTATTATAAGAGTTATAATAAAATAGAGTTGTACCACATACAACTGTGTTGGCTCATCTGTGCACCAGAGCACCCAACACCACAAGCCGGACTCCGCTACCTTCTGTGGACAAAATTCCACACTCTTCATTGAAAAGATTCTCCTCATCCCTGTCTGAAAAGGTAGTCCGCTTATTCTTAAACTCTGCCCTGGGGTTTTAGCCTCCTCCCACAAGTGGAAACGTCCAGCTGGTATCCAACTTGTCGCGTCCCCTCAGGATCTTCTATCTTTCAATAAGATCACCACTCATTCTTCGAAACTCCAATGGGTAAAGACCCAACCTTTCATCAGAGGACATCGTCTCCACCCCAGGAATGTGTCATGTGACCCTTCTGTGAACTGCAGATGTGGTCTCACCGAGGCCCTGTACAGATCCAGTAAAACATCCCGACTTTTATATCCCATTCCTCTTTTCCTCTTGCAATAAACAACAACATTTCGTTTGCCCCAAATCTTCCAGCTCCCTTTATCCACCACGAATGTTACTTCATCAAAAACTCCAACAGATTAGTTAAACATGAATGCCCATTCACAAAGGAAAAGCAGATTGGCTCAACGTGCCCACATCATGATTATCTAAGTTTCCAGCTATAAACTGTGGAATAACGGATTTTAGCATTTTCTCTACGATAGATGTTAGACTAACTTATTTGCAAGCAGTGCTGCACGGTCAGAGGGACTGAAGGAGTGCTGAATAGTCGGAGGGCCAGTACTGAGGGAGTGCCGCACTGTCAGAGGGTCAGTACTGAGGGTGTGCCGCACTGTCAGAGGGTCAGTACTGAGGGAGTGCCGCACTGTCAGAGGGACAGCACTGAGGGTGTGCCGCACTGTCAGAGTGTCAGTACTGAGGGAGTGCTGCACTGTCAGAGGGTCAGTACTGAGGGTGTGCCGCACTGTCAGAGGGACAGCACTGAGGGTGTGCCGCACTGTCAGAGGGACAGCACTGAAGGAGTGCTGCAGTCAGAGGGTCAGTTTCAGAGGGAGAGAGAGAGGTTCAGGACGGATAGGTTCAGTGAGGATTTTCTGGAGATAGGACCTTGGCAGCTGAGGACACAGCCGTCTAAGGGTCTGTACTGAGGGAGTGCTGCACTGTTAGAGCGTCAGTACTGAGGGAGTGCTGCACTGTCAGAGGGTCAGTACTGAGGGAGTGCTGCACTGTCAGAGAGTCAGTACTGAGGGAGTGCTGCACTGTCAGAGAGTCAGTACTGAGGGAATGCTGCACTGTCAGAGGGTCAGTACTGAGGGAGTGCTGCACTGTCAGAGGGTCAGTACTGAGGGAGTGCTGCACTGTCAGAGAGTCAGTACTGAGGGAATACTGCACTGTCAGAGGGTCAGTACTGAGGGAGTGCTGCACTGTCAATGGGTCAGTACTAAGGGTGTGCTGCACTGTCAGAGTGTCAGTACTGAGGGAATGCTGCACTGTCAGAGGGTCAGTACTGAGGGAGTGCTGCACTCTCAACGGATCAGTACTAAGGGAGTGCCACACTGTCTGAGGGTCAGTACTGAGGGGGTGCTGCACTGTCAGAGGGTTAGTACTGAGGGAGTGCAGCACTGTCAGAGGGTCAGTACTGAGGGAGTGCTGCACTATCAGAGGGTCAGTACTGAGGGAGTGCTGCACTGTCAGAGGGTCAGTACTGTGGGTGCTGCACTGTCAGAGGGTCAGTGCTGAGGGAGTGCTGCACTGTTAGAGGGTCAGTACTGAGGGAGTGCTGCACTGTCAGAGGGTCAGTACTGAGGGAGTGCTGTATTGTCAGAGGGTCAGTACTGAGGGAGTGCTGCACTGTCAGAGGGTCAGTACTGAGGGAGTGCTGCACTGTCAGAGGGTCTGTACTGAGGGAGTGCTGCACTGTTAGAGGGTCAGTACTGAGGGAGTGCTGCACTGTCAGAAGGTCAGTACTGAGGGAGTGCTGCACTGTCAGAGAGTCAGTACTGAGGGAATGCTGCACTGTCAGAGGATCAGTACTGAGGGAGTGCTGCACTGTCAACGGGTCAGTACTAAGGGAGTGCCACACTGTCTGAGGGTCAGTACTGAGGGGGTGCTGCACTGTCAGAGGGTCAGTACTGAGGGAGTGCTGCACTGTCAGAGGGTCAGCACTGAGGGAGTGCTGCACTGTCAGAGGGTCAGTACTGAGGGAGTGCTGCACTGTCAGAGGGTCAGTACTGAGGGAGTGCTGCACTGTCAGAGGGTCAGTACTGAGGGAGTGCCGCACTGTCAGAGAGTCGGTATTGAGGGAGTACTGCACTGTCAGAGGGTCAGTACTGAGGGAGTGCTGCACTGTCAGAGGGTCAGTACTGAGGGAGTGCTGCACTGTCAGAGGGTCAGTACTGAGGGAGTGCCGCACTGTCAGTGGGTCAGCACTGAGGGATGGCTGCACTGTCAGATGGTCAGTACTGAGGGAGTGCTGCACTGTCAGAGGGTCAGTACTGAGGGAGCGCTGCACTGTCAGATGGTCAGTACTGAGGGGGTGCTGCACTGTCAGAGGGTCAGTACTGAGGGAGTGCTGCACTGTCAGAGGGTCAGCACTGAGGGAGTGCTGCACTGTCAGAGGGTCAGTACTGAGGGAGTGCTGCACTGTCAGAGGGTCAGTACTGAGGGAGTGCTGCACTGTCAGAGGGTCAGTACTGAGGGAGCGTTGCACTGTGAGAGGGTCAGTACTGAGGGTGTGCCGCACTGTCAGAGGGACAGCACTGAGGGAGTGCTGCAGTCAGAGGGTCAGTACTGAGGGAGTGCTGCACTGTCAGAGGGTCAGTACTGAGGGAGTGCCGCACTGTCAGAGGGACAGCACTGAGGGAGTGCTGCAGTCAGAGGGTCAGTCCTGAGGGAGTACTGCACTGTCAGAGGGACAGCACTGAGGGAGTGCTGCAGTCAGAGGGTCAGTACTGAGGGAGTGCTGCACTGTCAGTGGGTCAGCACTGAGGGAGTGCTGCACTGTCAGTGGGTCAGCACTGAAGGATGGCTGCACTGTCAGTGGGTCAGCACTGAGGGAGTGCTGCACTGTCAGAGATGTGTCAGTTTCAGGTGCGACATAACATTGAAATTCTATCTGCTCACGCAGATGAATATGAGGTCCTGGGCACTAATCTGCGAAGATTGGGGTGATTTCCTCAGTGTCCTGACCTGTATTTAGCCCTCAATGAACATTACTGAAAAGATTACCTGGGGCATGATCACATTGTCATTTATGGGCTGTGTATTAGCTGAACTGCCTTGTTTCCTACATTTCAACAGTGACCACACTTCAAAATGTACTTTCCTGATTGTGATGCACGTTGAGGTGAGCTGGGCTTTTACAAAATGGCACTACAGGAATTCAAGACTTCTTTTTACTGAGAACCAGAGGCTGTATTTGTGGACATTTACTGGCTTTGCTAACATTGTTTATGAAATCATTCTTAATCACTGCTCAATACACTACACAGAAAACACAATCGCTGGTTTTATCAGTATCAAATAAACATTAAAGTTAGACACAATATTTTCAGTTCCCTTTACCTCATATTTACTGATCAGTGTGCCTTCAACAACAACTGCATTGATATAGCTCTCTGAATGTGGCAAACTGTCCCAAGGAAATTCACAGATGCCACATCAAAATAGAATTGGGCATTGAGTCAGATCAGCGATAGTTTGGACAAGGTACCAAAGGTTCAGTCGGAGAGGGCGGGTTTTCAGAGCGGTTTCAGAGGGAGAGAGAGAGGTTCAGGACGGATAGGTTCAGTGAGGATTTTCTGGAGATAGGACCTTGGCAGCTGAGGACACAGCCGTCTATGGTGCAGTGATTTAAAAATGGGAATTTTCAAGAGGCCAGAATTGAAGATCTCTGAGGATCAGAGAGAATCAACGTGGATTATGAGAGGGGAAATCATGCTACTGGAATTCTTCGAGGATGTAAGTAGTAGAGTTGACGAAGGGGAGCCAGTGGATGTGGCTTATTTGGATTTTTCAAACGCTTTTGACAAAGTCCCACACAGGAGATTAGCGTGCAAAATTAAAGAGAATGGGATTGGGGGTCGTGTATTGAGATGGATAGGAAACTGGTTGGCAGACAGGAAACAAAGAGTAGGAACTAACAAGGCTTTTTCCAAATGGCAGGCAGTGACTAGTGGGCTACCGCAGGGATCAGCGCCGGGATCCCAACCATTCACAATATATTAATGATTTAGCTGAGGGAACTAAATGTAACATCTCCAAATTTGCAGATGACACAATGCTGGGTGGGAGAATGGGAGAGTAAACTGTGAGGAGGATGCAGAGATACTTCAGTGTGATTTGAAAAAGTTGGGCAAATGCATGGCTGATGCAGTATAATGTATCACACTTATCCACTTTGGTAGCAAAAACAGGAAGGCAGACTATTATCTGAATGGCTCCTGATTGAGAGAGGAGAATGCGCAATGAGGGTGTCCTCGTGCACCAGTCGCTGAAGGTAAGCATGCGGATGCAGCAGGCGGTAAAGAAGGCAAATGGTATGTTGGCCTTCAGAGCGAGAGGATTCGAGTACAGAAGCAGGGCCATCTTGCTGCAATTATACAGGGCCCTGGTGAGGCCACACCTGGAATATTGTGTGCAGTTTCTTTCTCCTTATCTGAGGAAGGGACTTCTTGCTGTGGAGGGAGTGCAGAGAAGGTTTTCCAGACTGATTCCTGGGATGGCGGGAATGACACATGAGGAGAGATCAGAGCTCAGAGATCAGACCGACCTAGACTGAATTCAGAAGAGCCTTTTTATTTATTCTTTCATGGGATGTGGGCATTATTGGCAAGACCACATTTGATGCCCAACCCAAATTGCCCTTGAGTCAGATAAAGAGTCCGCCCTGGTAAGAACACCAGATTTACCTTCCTAAAGGACATTAGTAAACCAGATGGGTTTTTACAATAATCAATGATAGTTCTGTGGTCACCATTACTGAGACTAGTTTTATATTACAGATTTAATAATTGAATTTAAATTCCACCAGCTGCCATGGTAGGATTTGAGCCCGAGTCCCTGGACCACTATCCTGGGCCTCTGGATTAATAGCCCAGCGTCATTACCACTACTCCACCATGTCCCTCCCCCTCACAAACAACAGGCAAGTCCTGATAGAACTGCCTAAACTGGTCACATAATCTTATAAACGTCAGTGATGAGGATAGATTGGAGAGGTTGGAGAGGAGAAGGCTGAGAGGAGATTTGATGGAGATGTTCGAGATCAATGAGGGGGCTGGACAGAGTAGATCGGGAGAAACTGTTCTCGCTCGTAAAAGGATCGGGAATGAGAGAGTGCCGATTTAAAGTGATTTGCAAAAGAGGCAAATGTGATGTGCGACAAAAACGTTTTCACTCAGCGAGTGGTTGGGGTCTGGAATGCACGGCCTGGAAGTGAGGTGGAGGCAGGTTCAATCGAGGCGTTCAAGAGGGCGTGAGATAATTATTTGAATTGAAACAGTGTTCAGGGGCACTGGGACAAGGCAGGGGTTTGGCACTAAGCCATGCTGCTCATGGGGAGAGCCGGTGCAGACACGATGGGCCAAATTGTCTCTTTCTGCGTCGTAACAATTCTGTGATTTTTACAGCACAAACGGAGGCAATTCAGCCCGTTGTCCCTGTACTGTCCCTTTGAGGGAGCTGATGGGTTTAGTCCTACACTCCAATATTCTCAGCATCACCCTGAAAATCAGTCCTCTTCCAGTGCATGTCCCATTGCTGTTTGAAAGTTCCTACAAATCCAACTCCACCATCCTCTAAGGTGGAGTTTCCAGACCTTAACAACTCTGTGTGAAGAAATTTCTCTGCAGTTTGTTCGCTAATTATTTTAAATCCACGCCTCTGGTTACTGACATTCCTGCTAGCGAGAACAAGGAATCTATCAAAACTCTTCATGATTTTCAACACCTCAATCAAATCTCCCCTCATCTTTCTCCATGAAGGAGAGACCGAGCATTGCCAATCAATGCAAGTAATCGAAGTTCCTCATCCTTGGTTCAATTTTAGTGTATCCCCTCTAGGGTGCTGCCCTGAGTTGAACACAATACTCCAGCTGGGATCCAATCAGTGGTTGATAAAGATTTAGCATAACTTCCTTGTTTTGGTATTGTTACAGCCTGCTCGAGACCCACGGGTTTGGAGAAATCAACCTGCCCGAGTGTCTCACCGAATACGAGCTCCCACATTCGGCCCGGTACAGAACCAACAGTTCAGACCCCACTGGGATCTGGTGTATATTGTAAAGACTCGTGTGTGCTAACACACCATGTTTTCTTAAACTACTCAGTCTGGACTTGTTTGCGGTCTACAAAAGGTATCAATGACCTTATCTTCAAAGCCGCATGTTCCATTTGTTTTCTTAATCATCTTATCAACTTTGCTGTCACCTTCAGGAACAGTGGACATCTTGAATAATGGCTACTTTTTGCTCAATGTAAGGGTTGTCTGTGATAAGTATGGTTGATGTAAGAGGTAGGGATTTGCATTATATGTTTCAAATAATTGAAGCAGATTTGTGTAATGACAAAAAATGAGGCCAATATTGACAAAAAATGAGGCCAATATTGAAACCCTAAAATAGTTCCCTGAATTAAGAGTAAAATTCCACATTGACAGGAGCTGGCCACTGCACTTTGAACTCCCTGGTTCCGCCTTACACTTAATGGAAAAATCAGCATTTTAATTGTACAGCATTTAACTTGAAAGCAAAGATTCAGAAACTGCAGTAACTAGAAGGACAATGGTTTGGAAATTCATTCTTTACCAGAACAGAATGATTCTGCTGATAAGATTTCTCAGAAATAATGAATTTGCTTCAGTGGTTTTTTTTGAGAAGGATTGATGTCTTAAAACCCAGAAGCACTAACTCATTATTATTCACATCAGACCCAATAGATGGCATTCAGAGTAGTGAGGGACAGAAGACAAAGGAACATTAGATACCTTATCGAAACAAAGACATCACAGAAAAGTTAAATGTAGGGGAATGATTAAGCAGTTTGTAGCTGATGCAAAGATTGATTGTATGGCTGATATGCAGGAACATATCAATGGAATGGTCAAGTGGGCAGAAAACTGACCAATAGAATTCAACCCAATAAGTGTGAGGTGATGCATTTGGGCAAGGATGACATCTACTGTATAAGATATTAATTAGGTCTTGGCTAACGTACGGCGTATAGATCCTTCCATTGCATTACAGGAAGATTGTGATTGTGCTAGAGAGGGGGGTGGAGAAGGTTTTCTAGACAGGAAAATTTTAGATCTGCGGGGAGATGGATAAAGCTGGAAACGAGGAGGCAGAGTGGACGTACTTCTCTTAGCAGAGGGGTCGATAACTTTGGGACAGAGGTTTCAAGTATTTGAAAGAAGGATCAGAGGAGAGTTGAGAAATATTTTTTCACCCAGAGGGTGGTGGGAAAATTGAAACCCACTCCGTAACGGGGTGGTAAAGGCAGAAACCCTCACTGCATTAAAAAAAACTTAGACATGTACTTGAGGTGCCGTTACCTACAGGGATCACAAGCTGGAAAGTTGGAAAAGCTGGAAAGCTCTTTTTGACAGGCACAGACAAAATGGGCAGAATGGCTACCTGTACTGTATATTCTCTATGTCCGTCTGTGTTTCTTTATTTCAGGAGGCCATTCAGCCCTTTGTGCTAGTTCTTTAACAGGAGCTGCCGATTCTGACCCCATTATCCTGCAACTTCATAAAATCGTTTTTTATTCTTCATATTAAATACTAATCCAACCACATAAGAACGTAAGAACTAGGAGCAGGAGTGGGCAATTCCATCCCTCGAACCTGCTCCGTCAATCATCTCTACTTTCCTGCCCGTTCTCCATAACCCCTCACCCCGATACGAATTAAAAACCTGTCTATCTCTCCCTTAAATTTACTCAAAGTCCCGGCATCCACCTCACTCTGGGGGAGTGAATTCCACAGATTCACAACCCTTTGAGAGATGTCATTTCTCCTCACCTCTGTTTTAAATTTGCTCCCCCTTACCCTAAAACCATGACCTCATTCTAGATTGTCCCACAAGAGGAAGCATCCACTCCACGTCTACTTTGTCAATAACTTTTATAATCTTGTATACCTCAATTCGATCTCCCCTCATTCTTCTAAACTCTGGAGAGTATCGGCCTATACTGTTCAATCTTTCTTCATACGACAAACCCTCACCTCTGGAATCAATCTCTGGATCTCTGAACTGCCTCCAATGTCACTACATCTTTCCTCAAATAAGGGGACCAAAACTGTGCACAATACTCCAGGTGCGGTCTCACCAATGCCGTGTACAGTTGCAACAACACTTCCTTACCTTTATACTCAATTCCTTTTGCTATGAAGGCCAAAATTCCATTTGCCTTCCTTATTACCTGCTCTACCTACATACTAGTTTTCTGTGATTCATGGACAAGGACACCCAGATCCCTCTGTAACGAAGCACTCTGAAGTTTCTCTCCATTTAGATAATAAGTTGCCGTTCCATTTTCTCGACTGAAATGAATAACCTCACACTTATCCACGTTAAACTGCATCTGCCGAAGTTTGACCCACTCACCTAACCTATCCATATCCATTTGTAAGGTTTCCTCATTGTAACTTATTTCTCCACCTACTTTAATCAATCTGCAAATTTGGCTATAGAACCTTCTATCCTGTATCCAAGTCGTTAATATAGGCTGTAAATAGTTGGGGCCGAGGACCGAACCCTGTGGCACCCCACTAGTTACATCTTGACAACCAGAAAATGACCCATTTATCCCGAATCTCTGTCTCCTGTCCGTCAGCCAGTCTTCTATGCGAGCTAGTAAATGACCCCTAATCCCATGTGATCTCACCTTGTGAGTTAACATTCTGTGCGGCACCTTATCAAATGCCATCTGTAAGTCCAGATATACTGCATCTACAGCATTCCCATTATCCACTTGGCTTGTTACATCTTTGAAAAATTCTAGCATATTAGTCAAACACTATTTACCCTTCATAAAACCAAGCTGACTCTGATGGATTGCGTTTTGACATTCGAAATGTCCTGCTATTACTTCCTTAATAATGGATTCTAACAACTACCCAAGGACAGATGTTAAACTAACTGGTCCATAGTTTCCTACATTCTGCCTCCTTCCCTTTTTGAATAGTATTTTTCCAATCCATTGGAACCTTTCCCACATCCAGGGAATTTTGGAATATTATAAACAATGGATCCTCTATCTCCACTGCCATTTCCTTTAAGACCCTGTCACTGTCTAAATCATGTTACAGTTGCTTGGGTTCTAATGGCGCTCATTCTGAAACTATTTTCTTCCACTAACCCCTTTACTCTTCCAGTGAGAACCCCCAGCCTGTCTTAAGAAGTTGCGTTTCTTCTGATAACCAGTCAGGGGTCATTGTCTCCAGTGAAGGATCTTACTTTCAATCAAGGCCTTGGAGAGGGTGTGGAGGGGATTTGCCAGAATTGTCCCTGGGATGAGGCGCTCAGTTAAAGTGGAGAGATTTCAGAAGCTGGGATTGTTCTCCTTAGAACAGAGAAGGTTAAAGGGAATTTCAATCGAGGTGATGAAAGGCCATTGACTGAGTAAATAACTAGAAACTGTTTCCACAGACAGGAGATCGAGAATGAGTTGATAAAGTTTTTCAACACTCTTCAACCTGATCAGAATTAACTCCCTGTTGAATCTCTTTATCCCACCCGAATAGAACAATCTTAAAAAAATTAAAATAAAATTTAAAACGTATTGGCCATAATCGATCAGAGAATGAACGCTGCAAAAAAAAAATTCTTGGTATATTTAAACTTAGCGAAGGTTTTATTTGCAAAAGATATCCTGTTCAGTATTATACTTGTGTGTATGTACAATGATAGGGATAACTGAGCTATCTATGGTCTGTGACAGCCCGACCTCAAACCTTTCTCTGAAGTAGTATTTACATATTAAATCTTGACACAGAGTTAGCTGTGATTGCAGAATGGATTGTGATTGATGGAGTTTGTTTTGAAAGCAGTAAGTTCTTGACTAAGTTACTCGACAATATACCAGATACCAATTGGAGATCTCTCTTACCTTTTAAATGTGCTGAAAAGTAAAGGAAGGACGTCAGGAAGAAATAGTTGTGAGTTTTTACACACCACATCGTTCTCCGGCGTGTAGTCATTTGCCGATTCAAACCAGCAACTAGGGACAAGGTAGAGAATGAAGCTCCCTCTCTCAATGATCATCAGAGAACGTTCAAGGAGCATAAACAAAATCCTGTGAAAGCAGGTAGTTCTGCTGACATTGTGTCTGTCACACTGCAGGCAACATGTGAGCGAGCTGCTCGATGACACACTCTTCTTCACCAGAAGTGACGTAAACTCTGTGGTTAGTTATGTGAACAGATGTGTTTTAGTTATTTTTGATCAAATTACCATTATAGTCAGAGCACTTCTTCTGATTAAGATCTGTTTATTCATGAGGTGGCAAACTCTCTACCATTTTTCTTTTAGCCTAATTCTTGCTGACTTCTTTTTCTAAAAATATACTTTATTCATTAAATTTATAAAAGCACCTTACGCGATATTTCTTTGTTCTTTTAAGGTGAGAGGGGCAAAGTTTAGAGGAGATGTACGAGATAATTTTTTTACGTAGAGAGTAGTAGGTGCCTGGAACCCGCTGCCGGAGGAGGTGGTGGAAGCAGGGACGATAGTGACGTTTAAGGGACATCTTGAAAATTACATGAATAGGATGGGAATAGAGGGATATGGATCCCGGAAGTGTAGAATATTTTAGTTTAGATGGGCAGTGTTAGAGGTGAAAATATTCACATGAAGGCCTGAGTATAAGTAAAAAAGCAGTTTATTATCTCAAAATTCTGGGAGGAAAGGCCTGAGACTCCGCAGCCTATTGACAGCACCTTTTCTCACTTGAGCTAAGGCTCACACGGGTTAATATACAGATTCAAGGGGCGGAATTAGTTGTATTCTCATTTACCTACAATCAATCAACTATATTCGCGTCACACTTCATTACATGCAGTCAATCAATCTTGCTAGCATCCCAGTTATCACATATATGGTTAAAGGGGGTGTTGTCTTACCCGCCCCTAACTTCATACAGAAGTCATTCAAAACTAACATAATGATGTCCTGCCAGCAACTGGGGTCATTCATCTTATCAAGGTCACATTGCATTTCTTGTTCTGGGCAGCTGTTATCAGCAGCTGTGTGAAATACTCCCTCAGTTATCATGAGGTAGTTTACACAGTTTGTAACTAAAATTTAAAGGAAAGTGGCTAGTTCAGCCATTTTGTGTCTTTAGTATTGCTAAAATAGTTAACAGCCATTTTGTGTCCTTTCTGATATTAACAAGCATTGTGTATACACTATCTATTTCTACAAATTGCTTCTTTTAAACAGGCATCTAAGCCAATGAGTACCTTTTGTCTCATCAGAACTATTCAAAAGTAATATAGGGGCACAAATGTCGTTACAGGGCCACCTATAATTTATATCATAGTCCAGTATCACAAAATGCCCTCCAACGCTCCCTCCTTCTGGTCATGGAAGATGTTTACAGAACTCCAACTGACCACAGTGAAACGATGAGGGCTGCAGGGTGTGTAGGAAAGATATACGGCCTTTGGGTATGTAACCTCCCAGATGTTCCGCATGTACACCGTGCATGTGATTCAGAGATCACCCCTCAAACGAACCCATGTATGTCACATTTAATGTCTTGATATCAATCATTCCTGCCTCCCTGACTATCTCTGCTGTCTGTCATTAAATGATGTTATTCATCGCAGTTTTCTTGTCAGCTCATCTAACGGTCCCACACTCTCCGCCATTAACTTTCACTCTGAAGTAGTTCCACTGTGGGTTTTTTTCAAAGCATGGCTTTTCGTTAACTGGTGGTAAAGCTTAACTGATTGACTGATCTTGAATCATCGTCTCCTCAGAGTTTCTGCAAGATGTGGGACCATCTCTGGCTCTTTATAATCCCAATTCAAATGATCCGTTCTAGGCCTATAGTGGTGGGCCTAAGGGGTACAAAGATATAGCGATAGGAGGTTACGGTGGCGGAGACGCAGTATTTCCTTTTCCCCGTAAACTTAAAATGCACGGAGGCAGGTGTAATCCCTAAGACACAACCATGAGTTCTGATTAACCCACATTCGTCCAACTCTCCCTGTCCCACCGGGTGGGGGCAATGTGAGGGAGATTCCATATATTATCCCTGCATATAGCAGAGGCCTCGATGAGATAGTACCTGAGGGAGGTGTTAGCCCGTACGATGCCAATGTCCTCCAGTTGGTTGTGAGGGTATGGCCCTGAGTCCGGTGTGATGATGGGGATCATCAGGACTATCTCTACCCCCGTCATCTCGTCCATTTTACAGTCGGGGATCGCTGAATATACTCTGGTTACTCCCATCAGAATACGGTTGTCCAGCGTCCCTTGTCATTTGGCTAGCTTAGCAAGTTGTGGTCTGTCTATTCAATCAGGCACCTCCCCCCTTGAGATCAGATCAAGGTTGTGTCTTAGCTGCCCCTGTCAGAGCCTTCCGGCTGTCTCCCTTTCTTGGTCGATGAGTTTGTTAATTAATGTTGATTGTCTTAGTGGGTGTCCCTAACACTGTTGTCCTATTCAATTGTATATCCAGGCCCTCTTCCCCAAGCTGGCTAGACCTTTCTCTGCTTTCTCTAATATTCTCTTCCTTATTCCTGTAAGTTGTCCCACCTTCGCATTTAACCTTCGTATGTCTAGTGACTTTACCACAGACGTTTCTGTGTTAAGTCATGTCACTGCATCATTGATTATGCCTCTTCTAACCCTGTGTAGGTTGTCATGCCCTCAAAATCTAGTGGCACCCGTGTCATTGGCAGCCTGCTTCACAACAACCTTACTTAAAACACTATAAATATTTATTTCATATTATAAACAATACCGGAACGCGCGAGAAGTACAGACACAATTTGTATACACATCTGCTGTCTTTCCCCGAATGTACCTGCAGCCACGCATTAAAATAGGTTCTCCCAGTGTTCCAGTCTCTGGCTGCTGGGATTACACATCCCGTCAATAAAATTATATAGAGCACCATAGTTCATATGGCTACGTTCATCCTGTGTCCGTTGTGAAATCCGTGATGTTCCTGCGGTCTTGTGTGCTGGTAGTTGTTCTGAGATCTCAAGAGCCCTCACGAGTCTCCACAGCTGCTGCCTTTCTTGAATGTTTAACCTAAACATTTAAAGGAAAAGTGGAAAAGTGTCCAGGTCGTCCCCAGGTGTTCGGTGTTGTCCGTATGAAGCTTTTCCTGTATGGGCCGAACACGTCTGTTATTCAGGGGTTAGTAGTTCTCATATTTTGCAACCTTCTCACATCTATTTTCCTCGTGGTTACGCGCCTGATTCTGTTGCGCTTGAACCCGACCCTGACGTGCTTTTACCTGGTTAATTAGCCAGTTTACAATAACTCAACTATCTCAAATTCCTGAAGCTACTGCAAATATTGTGCCACTTGTAGTTACTTGTAAAGTAAAATACAAAAGATCCATTCTGCTTGGGGCAGAGTGGGTTAACTAATCTGAATATATCTGACAATTCAAAAATTAAGATTTGTAATTTCCAATTAAAAATACATCTTCAGCTGTTTTTTTAAAATTACTTTCTCAGAGTTACAAAGCCAGAGGTCAGAGTGTGGACAGGGGCAAACCCCTAATCCAGCTCCTTGCCTACTCCAAAAACCAATTCAACTGAATCGAAATTCATGGGGCACGATTCTCCACTCCCGCGCCAGTTGGGAGAATCGCCTGGGCCGCCAAAATTTCCCGGGACACCGGTCTGATGCCCTCCCGCGATTCTCCCAAGCGGCGGGAAGGGCCCGGTCGAGTTTCGCGGGCCGCAGGCCGGAGAATCGGCGGAGACACCCAAGATGGCGATTCTCCGGCACCCCCGCTATTCTCAGGCCTGGATGGGCCGAGCGGCCAGGCCAAAATGGCGGGTTCCCCCCGGCGCCATCCACTGCCGTCGTGAGCGGTGCGTGACGCTGGGGGGGGTGGGGGGCGGCCTGCAGGGGGGCGAGGGGGGATCCTGCACCGGGGGGTACCTTAAATGTGGGGTGGCCTGCGATCGGTGCCCACCGATGGTCGGGCCGTCCTCTCTGAAGGAGGACCTTCTTCCTTCCGCGGCCCCGCAAGATCCGTCCGCCATCTTCTTGCGGGGCGGACTTAGAGAGGACGGCAATCACGCATGCGCGGATGACGCCTGTTATGCGGCGCCGGCCGCGTCATCTATGCGGCGCCGCCTTTACACGGGCGACAAGGCCTGGCGCGGGTAGATGACGCGGCCCCGATCCTGGCCCAGTGTCAGGGCCTGAATCGGTCGGGACCGGGGCCGTTCCGCGCCGTTGTAAACCTCGGCGGCGTTCACGACGGCGCGGCCACTTCGTCGCGGGAGTGGAGAATCCCGCCCATGGTCCCCACACAAGAGACATACCAAATCCAGGCATTAACAAGCACGGGTCAATTCTCTGCTGGTTTGAAAAGGGGGTGGAGTAAAAGTTGGATTGCTGCCAAATTCCCGTTATCGAGTGTTTTAGAGCGATGTGTTCTCTTGGAATATAGATTTGCTTTTAATCAGAGTTGTGTGTTTTTTTTAAAAAAACAGCTTCCACATTGTCTGAAGTTTTAATTTCCAAGCTAATTTAAAACATTTATTTTAAAATATCAAACACAATAACTTATTGAATATATGACTGAACCAATTTTGCGCTGTATCTTGGTTCCCTATCAGACATCATTTTGTCACCACCCTTCTTTTGTTTAAACAAGAAACATGATCATGGACACATTTTATTTACCCATCTGTCCTTCACACTTAATTCTGCAATCTCAGAATTAATACTTCTGCGTTGTGTCAGGAGGTTTTAACACTGAACTAATGAAACACCGGATATGTATTTCATATGTATTTCAACTATCCTAACTTCCAATGAACACCATAAAACTAATATTTTCTTATTCTTACATACGTGATTTTGTACCCTGATTACAATTCCTCGTGTATCAATATTACCCTGGAAATGTCAATGATAACCTTTGAAAAGAAACATTTGTGAACTACACTCAAACTATGATCTTTAAATCACAATGTCAGACGACACACAAATGTCACCACACTCACAAAGGAAACCTAGCACTTCAGTGCTTTAACCAAAATAAGTTAGGTAAAAATCCTTCTGGAGCCTCTTCTAAAGTTGCAAATTATAAACTCAATGTTACTTCTCAGAAGATAAATCTTAGCAGAGATATATGAACATTCACAGACCAAACACACACATTCTCACAGCTCGCAAGTATCAGAGTGAACTGTTAGCCCTCTCTCATTGCTAAAGATTCTCAAAGAGAAATTTCACAATCACTTAATTAAAATACTGAACAAAATCTTCCATTTCCTTCGTCATAAAACTTTATCTGTGTTATTCCATTTAAGTCAATTTCCACTGATTAATTTTATAGGCATTAGCTATTCTTAGAGACGTATATTTTTTTTGTGCCGGTGACCTGTTTGCTAAAATGGTAAAATTTTTCTACAGGACCGAAGGAGGCGGAGAACTTGGAATGATGCCATTTGCATCTTTTGCGTGATCTCAAACTTTAGTTATTTGTTCCTTTAATGTTACTCAAAGTTCTTTCTTGTCCTTTAAACTGAATTCAATTTCAATGTTCGCTATTTAACCAATGTTTCTAGACAAGAATCCATTGTTAAGTTTCTAACCTGAATCTTGTATTGACTTTACTCCCCATTTTTTTTGTTTTGGGCGGGGGATTTGTCATCCTCAGATATTTCTGAACAAAAAGCTGATTGAGTGTTTCAGCCCCTTTTTTTTTACTGTGCCGCAGTGCGATCTTATTGCAATCCACCCGGCGTCCACTTTTATTAATTGGGTTACAATCTTTCTGGGACATTGAACCATCCCCTCCTCATTCCTCAATGACCACGAGGTCTGATCTTTTGGATTTTTATTTTGTTTAATTTTTTCTTTTCCTTTGGACATGTCTAAACTTTTAGTTAATTTAAAATGTCCATTCCCAGGGAACCTGTTTCTTTCCCCTCTCCTTGAGACATTCCAGAACAGTCCTTCGCAATTGTAATTGTAGCAGTTTCCAGTGATTCTTTGCCAGTTTGCACAATCTGTACTGCCGCTATCTTTTCTCGCTTTATTGCTATGCTTAAAATGATTTGTTGTGATGGGAGAGTGAGAGCTCAATTCCTTTAAACTAGCCTGTTTTTCAAACGATGTGAAGGCTTTATATCTGTCATTTACATTATTAGCGTAACGCTGCACGAGGGTGCACTTAATTTCTGTCATTTGTTCTTCTAACTGGTGAACTAAGATGACTCCTGATTTATTTGTCTCATCTCACTTCTGTGTATCTCACCATTTTCTCTGTTCTACAGGGGCTGCGTCGGGATCCCATCCACCTTTGATCATTTTTTTTGGTACCGGAGTATTTTGCTCTTTCCCGAACGCCAGACTCATGGATCCCGGGGGACCCCAGAAAAGCGGCCTCATGCCGCTCTTTTCAATGATGTGTTAACCATGTCATCTCTATCACCCGCGTATCCGGTGTGACTAGGCGACTGTGCTCAGAGGCTTTACCTATCGACCACTCCCGTAGGGTGGCGGTCCTGGCTTGGCACTGTGTCACGATAAATTTCACCACCCGTTATTCACTCAACAGTCTGTGCTTCTCGGATTCCCAACTAACTCTGGCCGTCACGTGAGAGCTCAATTGCCCCCTTAATTCAGGCTCGGCATGGGTCCTCGAGCAGCCAATTAATATTAAAGTAAATGGTACAGCGGAACAACAAAACAAAACAAAACAAAGAAATTTTAAACTGAGTCTTTTACTCACTTGGCCTTGATACCAGATTCGCTGGATGTTGCTTCGCCGTCCGTCCATCTCGCTGTGTGACTCTAATTTCTGGTGGTCAAAGGTTTGACTACTCGCCTTGTCCATCGGCTTGAGTGGCGTCCGGCCAGACTACGGCAAATGTTAGAGTTGAAAATATTCACACGAAGGCCTGAGTATAAGTAAAAACACAGTTTATTATATCAGAATTCCGGGAGGAAAGGCCTGAGGCTCCGCAGCCTATTGACAGCACCTTTTCTCACTTGAGCTAAGGCTCACACGGGTTAATATACAGATTCAAGGGGCGGAATTAGTTGTATTCTCATTTACCTACAATCAATCAACTATATTCGCGTCACACTTCATTACATGCAGTCAATCAATCTTGCTAGCATCCCAGTTATCACATATATGGTTAAAGGGGGTGTTGTCTTACCCGCCCCTAACTTCATACAGAAGTCATTCAAAACTAACATAATGATGTCCTGCCAGCAACTGGGGTCATTCATCTTATCAAGGTCACATTGCATTTCTTGTTCTGGGCAGCTGTTATCAGCAGCTGTGTGAAATACTCCCTCAGTTATCATGAGGTAGTTTACACAGTTTGTAACTAAAATTGAAAGGAAAGTGGCTAGTTCAGCCATTTTGTGTCTTTAGTATTGCTAAAATAGTTAACAGCCATTTTGTGTCCTTTCTGATATTAACAAGCATTGTGTATACACTATCTATTTCTACAAATTGCTTCTTCTAAACAGGCATCTAAGCCAATGAGTACCTTTTGTCTCATCAGAACTATTCAAAAGTAATAAAGGGGCACAAATGTAGTTACAGGGCCACCTATAATTTATATCATAGTCCAGTATCACAAAATGCCCTCCAACAGGCAGCATGGTCGGCACAGGCTTGGAGGGCCGAAGGGCCTGTTCCTGTGCTGTACTTTTCTTTGTTCTTTGTTCAATCATTCAAAGTTGATATTGTATAAGATGCAAATCCAATCAGTTTCTTCCAATGTTGTATGTTACATATTACACATTACAAATGTATTTAATATTGACAGTATACGTTGCATGTCATGCACACAGTCCGAGGGCGTTTAACCTAATTTTCAGCCCTGGGTGCACTATGGCTGAGGGTCCTAGACAGTAACATTTCCCATTTGCGTCTCTGCTGCAGGTGCCCCAGGTTTCAGCACGGGGGGTTTCAGGATGTGGTGCTGGACATTGTGCCAGTCTGCAATGTTCAGTCGAAGATAACACTTTGCACTGGAACACCAGCAAGTTTCGGGCAGACCAAAGAGCGTCTTTCATTGAGTTGATGGTCTTCCGGCCACTGTAGATGTTTTTCTCTTTGTTTCTGTCCCTGGGAAGACCCCAGATATTACAGAGCCCTGTGTCACGGAGCAACTCGGAATGAACCTCAACAAAATCCACTGCAGCTCCCTCCAAACCTTCTTCGCAAAAGTCAGGTTCAGACGGAGGTGAAAAATGGTATGTTCACCAGCAGAGCCCACTCGAGGATAACATGGAGAGGGAATGAGACTCCAAGTACGTAGGAAGGATCTGACGGAGAGGGTCCTTCTCATCATCTCTTGCTGACTGAGTCAATGGATGGGAGCTGGGTTCGTGTGATGGACTGGGCGGTGTTCACGACTCTCTGAAGTTTCTTGCGGTCCTGGGCCGAGCAGTTGCCGTACCAGGCTGTGATGCAGCCCGATAGGATGCTTTCCATAGCGCATCTATAAAGGTTGGTAAGAGTCAATGTGGACATGCCGAATTTCTTTAGTTCCCTGAGGAAGTATAGGCGCTGTTGTTCTTTCTTGGTCATAGCGTTGATGTGGGTGGACCAGGACAGATTGTCGGTGATGTGGACCCCTAGGAATTTGAAGCTCTCAACCATCTCCACCTCGGCCCTGTTGATGCTGACAGTGGGGTGCACAGTTCTTTGCTTTCTGAAGTCAATGAGCAACTCTTTAGATTTGCTGACATTGAGGGAAGGATTGTTGTTGTTACATCACTCCACTAGGTTCTCTATCTCCTTCCTGTATTCTGACTTGTCATTATTCGAGATCCGACCCACTACGGTCGTGTCATCAGCAAACTTGTGAATGGAGTTGGAGCTGAATTTTGCCATACAGTTGTGTGTGTACAGGGAGTAGAGTAGGGGGCTAAGTACGCAGCCTTGCGGGGCCCCAGTATTGAGGACTATCGTGGAGGAGGTGTTGTTGTTTATTCTTACTGATTGTGGTCTGTGGGTCAGAAAGTAGAGGATCCAATTGCAGAGTGAGGAGTCAAGTCCTAGCTTTTGGAGCTTTGATATGAGCTTGGCTGGGATTATGGTGTTGAAGGCAGAACTGTAGTCAATAAATAGGAGTTTGATGTCGGAGTCCTTGTTATTGAGATACTCCAGGGATGAGTGTACGGCCAGGGAGATGGTGGTATGCAAATTGCAGTGGATCTAGGCGTTCTGGGAGTATAGAGTTGATGTGTCTCATGACCAACCTCTCAAAGCACTTCATAATGATCGATGTCAAGACCACCAGACGGTAGTAATTGAGGCACGTTGCCTGGTTCTTCTTTTGTACCGGTATGATGGTGGTCTTCTTGAAGCAAGTGGGGACCTCGGAACGGAGTAGGGAGAGGTTGAAGATGTCCCCAAACACATCTGCCAGCTGGTCCACGCAGGCTCTGAGTGCACGACCAGGGACTTGTCAAAGTATACATCTATGTATACAATGGAGTGCAGACAGGCAGTGATTGATGCACAGGATGACCAGGAAGCACACAGAACAGAGCAGCCAATCACCGGACAGGACACAACCACTATAAAGCCAAAGGGCACCAGTTTTCCCTCTCTCTCGGGACCCAGCCTCTGAGACAGTCAGAGTTAGTGAGCTGGCCAGTGCAAACACCATGTGGTAGCTAGGTTAGTCTGGTTAGGCTAGTATCAGGTCTCCAGTCAAGTCAGCATAGTGTCAACCCACAGTTGAACATGTTTAATAGTTTAGATGTTAAATCAAATCGTGTTGCATCTTATCAAGTGTTGGAGGCCTGTCTCTCGCTACACTGCATCAAGTGCAGTCCACATCGACCCAGCCTACCCAACACATCATGGTACCAGTGAGTGATGCTGAAAATTGACGGACCTACCTTGAGTGAATCAGCGTTGACCAGCAAACAGCCATCCGGTGACATGGAAAACATCTGCCCTCCTCCGCAGCTCCGCATCGCCGGCAACCTCGGTGCAAATTGGAAGATCTTCAAACAAAAGTTCCAACTCTATCTCGAAGCCACCGACCTCGAGGCCGCATCGGACGCCAGGAAGATCGCACTATTCCCCTCCACAGTCGGGGAATATGCCATCCACATCTACAACTCCCTTACATTCGCTGAAGGCAAAGGCAAGACAAAATTTAAAACCGTCCTGCTGAAGTTCGACAGCCACTGCGACATTGAGGTGAATGAGAGCTTTGAACGGTACGTTTTCCAGCAGAGGCTTCAGGGTAAGGATGAACCTTTTCAATCCTTTCTGACCCATCTCCACATCCTCGCGCAGTCATGTAACTATGACTCGACCACTGATTCCATGATCCGGAATCAGATCGTTTTCGGGGTCCACCCTTCGCCAGCAGCTCCTGAAAGTCAAGCAGCTCACCCTCACCATCGCCATCGAAACGTGCGTTCTCCACGAACATGCTAACAATCGGTACTCCCACATCAGGGCGGCAGAAACGGCAAAGCTAACCTCCCACGAGGCGGAACGTGTGCAGCCATCACACAAATGCAGGGCCGAAGTATCGACGAGAGTGGCCGTTCCGTGCGCTTTTCCCGGGCAGGAGATGTGTTGGTGGAATTTTGTCAGTCTTGAGGTTGGCCTGGTTGAATATTCTTCTGTATATATTTCCAGGATTAATGGTGCTTTACTCTTGAACATGTAATTGTTTACGCCACAATGTTCCCCCCTCTGACTGAGTGTCAGTCACCCTCCTTTCTCTCATCCACTCCTCTTCTTCCTTTCCACCTTTCCTCATTCCCGATTCCTTGTGTCTCTTCTTTCCTCCTCTGCTGAGTGTTCATACGTTCGCCGTGAGACACAGACAGCAGGAGCAACTTGAACTTGTCGCTAACATTTCAAGGTGCTTCTCAGGAGCTGACTATTTTGGATCACTCAGAATATTAGGACAGGGAACTTAGGAATAGGTGACGGCCATTCAATCGCTTCTGCCTCTTCCACCATTTAATGAGAATATTGTTGAACTATATCTTCTCTTCCCTCCCCCCCCCCCCCCCCCCCCCACCCCACCCCCCCACAGCACTTTGAATCCTCATGAATGATGCAAAGCATCTGTAAAGAATATCGACAGGTTAAGTGAGTGGGGAAAAATTTGGCAGACGGAGAATAATGTGGGAAAATGTCAACTTGTCCACTTTGGCAGGAAGAATAGAAACTCAGCAAGTTATTTAAATGGAGCCAGATTGTGGAACCCTGAGGTACAGAGGGATCTGGCTGTCCCAGTACAGGAATAACAAAAGGTCAGCATGCAGATACAGCAAATGATTAGGAAGACAAATGGAATGTTGGCCTTTATCGCGTAGGGGCAGTGTACAAATGTAGGGGAGTGTTGATATGATGGTACAGGACATTGGTGAGACCACATGGAGCACTGTGTGCAGTTCTAGTGCCCGTACTTAAGGAGGGATCTACTTGTATTAGAAGCCTTTAGAGAAGGTTCATTGAGCTAATTCTTGGGATGAACAGACTTGTCTTATGAGGAAAGGTTGAATAGGTTGGTCCTGTACTCACTGGAGTTTAGAAGAATGAGAGGCGATTGTATTGAACATAGAACATAGAACATATAATATTATGAGGGGACTTGACAGGGTGGATGCTGAATGAATGGTTCCTCTCATAGGGAAAGTTACAACTAAAGGACAAAGTTTCAAAAGAACTGGGGCGTCATTCTCCGACCCCCCGCCGGGTCGGAGAATGGCCGTTGGCCGCCGTGAATCCCGCCCCCGCCCCCGCCGAAGTCTCCGAAGGGAGAAAAGTCGGCGGGGCGTTAATGGCGCCGCTGCCGCGGAGAATGTCACGGGTCTGCGCAAGGCAGCCAATTTTCGGCCTGCCGATATTCTCCCTTCCGGATGGGCCGAAGTCCCGTCGACGTGATGACCGTTCACGTCGACGTGAATCAAACCTCCTTTTCATCGGCGTGACCCGGTGCTCCAGGCTCACGCCGACCAGCGAGGAGGTGAGTGACGGCCTGGGGGGTTGGCTCTGGGCAGGAAATGGCGTGGCCGCAGACTGATTGCCTGAGGAGAGGTGTGTCTCGGCTTGTGTGTGTGTGCGGCGGGGGGGGTGGGGGGGGGGGGGGTGGTTAGAGTAGGCTGGGCTCCGGGGGAGTGCCGGGAGGGGGTCCGTGCCGGGGTGGAGGTTGGGGGTTGTGGAGGGGGGCCGTGCCGGGGTGGAGGTTGGGGGGGGGTCCGTGCCGGGGTGGGTGATGGGAGGGCAAATGAGTTGGTCCACCTGGCCAGGTGCCAGCCTCCAACAGTTGGACCCATGCGGTCCATGCCACCTGGCTGGGGGGAGGAGGGGATATGGGCAATGATGACATGTCGTCGTTCCCCTCCCCCCCACCAGGCCGTCATGTTTTCAGACCATCCAGCGATGTTGGCCGCCGTGGTGGCAGCCGCTCATGTCTATGTTGCCCTGGATGAGGAGGAGGAGGAGGAGGAGGAGGAGCGTGCCAGAGAGGCGGCGCAGGCTGCCGCAGAGGGGCAGGCGGCAGCCGCCCAGGCTGGAGGGACACCTGACCGACAGGACGAGGAGGGGGAGGAGGACGTCGCGGCCCCCACGGCAACAGAGGCACCCGAGGGCGCCCCGTGTGTACCGGCCCCGGCAGTCATACCAGGACCTCACGGACCGGGAATGCAGGAGGAGACTCCGGATGAGCCGGGAAACCGTGGCACACATCTGCCACCTGCTGGCACACCTGTCACCGCGTGGTACTGGCGGGGGACACCCTCTTCCCCGTGTCCGTCAAGGTTACGGTGGCCCTGAACTTTTATGCAACGGGGTCATTCCAGGCACCGAGTGGGGACCTGTCCGGCATATCGCAGACATTGGTGCATCGGTGCATCCGGGCAGTGACAGATGCCCTTTATGCCATGGCGCACCGCTACATCCGCTTCCCCGTGGACCGGGCCAGCCAAGATGCCCGGGCCGTGGGCTTCTCTGCCGTTGCCGGGTTCCCCATGGTCCAGGGCGCGATCGATGGGATGCACGTCGCCGTGCGGCCACCTGCAGATAACAGGGCCGTGTTCACTAATAGGAAGGGGACCTATTCGATGAACGTACAGGTGGTCTGCGACCACCGCATGATGATCCTGCACGTCTGCACCCGTCACCCAGGCAGTGTACACGACTCATTCGTGTTGTCGCGGTCATCCATCCCCGGCATGTACGAGGGACGCCATCCCCGGCTGAGGGGCTGGTTGCTGGGCGACAGGGGCTACCCATTGCGATCGTGGCTGATGACGCCTATACGGAGGCCACGCAATGAGGCGGAGAACCGCTACAATGATGCCCATGTAGCGACAAGGGGAGTGATCGAGAGGTGCTTTGGCGTGCTGAAGATGCGTTTCAGGTGCCTGGACCTCTCTGGGGGCGCCCTCCAGTATCGGTCAGATAGGGTCGGCCGCATCATTGTGGTGTGCTGCGTCCTGCACAACATAGCCCAGCAGAGGGGCGATGTGCCGCAGGCAGAGGAGGGCGGAGTGGAGGAGCAGCAGGAAGAGGCCCAGTCCTCCCCAGATGAGGGGGATGGGGGCAATGGTCAGGGCAGACGGGGTAGACACAGGCAGGTGGCTGTCCACCGTTACCGGCTGGCCCAGCGGGCACGGGACAGACTGATAGACGCCCGCTTCACTGACTAGATGGGCGTGGGAATCGGGTAGTATGGCCACAGACCGCACACCATGACAACAGCCGACCACCCACACCCCCCACCCATCCACCCACCCAGCACCCTCACACCCCTCCCCAACCCCACACACCCCACCCGCATGCACACCACCCCCCCACTCCCAATTGCCGATCCACCGGCGGCACAACGGGCCGGGCTCACCCAGTTGCGGGTGGACGCGTGTCTATCGCAGGCCATGGAGAATGATGACAACCCGCCTCCGATGAGCTCCTGGCTCTACATCGTTGGACTATGTCTGACCCATGGCCACAGTACCACCATCCACCCGGACCATCCCTGCATGCGGCTGTGGCACTGCAGCGCACGGTCCCGTCCTCTGCCCGGGGGATGTTGATGGCGGCCCAGGGGGAAGGGGGCAGACTCACCTGGGGCTGAGGTAAGACCACCCCTCACACACACACTTGCGCTCAACGTACATGACACCCCCGCACACTTTGGACAGAGCACAAAGGCAGCTTCGGTAGGTGTAACATTGACTTTAATAACCAAAGGAGTTCATGCACGTGCCCTAGCACCTAAAACTCATCTGTGCCCTGCACCCGTGCCAACTTACTCAGTGTCTAATTGTTTGGCCTTACGGGCCCTTTGACTACGTCTATGTGGTTCCCCAGACGGTACAGCAGAACTGGAGGTGGACTCCTGTGATTCCTGCCCTCTGACACTGGATCCCTTTGGCGGCCGTTTCCTGGGGCGTCCTGGCCTAGATGGGCCAGGCTGCGGCCCGGGCGACTGGGATGGCGAGCTGCCAGCCTGTCCTGCCCGTTGCCCACCCGATGCACCTGGGACGGAAGGGGGGGAGTCCGAGGTGTCGCGGTGTACCGGGACCTCCCCTACAGAGGGAGCCGGGACGGACCACACCACCTCCTCCTCCCTCGGGGTGCCCGATGGCCCCCAGGCCTCTACATGGGTGGGGGATGCGAACGGACTGGCCATCCGACGCGCCCCCGACATCTGGCGCTGCCAGTCCTGGAGGCCCGTGCTGGTATCGACAGGGGTCTGCAGGTTTGCAGCCATGGAGCCCAGGGGGTTGTCGAACCCTGTCTGCGACAGTGCGACGCCAGCTCGCACATGGCCACTGGCGCAGATGCCCTCAGCGATGGCCTGCTGAGACTGGGCCATGGCCTGCAGAGACTGGGCCATGGCCTGCAGAGACTGGGCTATGGCCTGCTGAGACTGGGCCATGGCCTGCTGAGACTGGGCTATGGCGTTGAGCGCCTCTGCCATCTGGCGCTGGCACTGGCTCATGGCCTCCTGTGAGAGGGCAGCCATTTCCTGGGCCACAGACGCCGCCTGCACGGAAGGCCCCAGGCCTCGCAAACCGTTCCCCATGTCTGACACCGTCGCACCCATTGCCTCCACCGCGGACGCCACCCGTGCGGTGTCAGCCTGGGTGGCACGCATGACCGGGACCACTCCCAGCTCCTGGACGCGGGTGGACTCCTCCACCTGCGACCGCAGCCGCCGCAAGCCACCCGTCACCCTATTCGCTCGTCTCCGTGTCGGTGGTTGCATCGGATCTATGTGTGGGTGTGGTAACTGCAGGAACCCGGGATCCATCTGGGCGGCAGATGTTCGCTTGGCCTGGGCTGCCCTCCGACCGCCCGGTCCCTCTGCTGCTCCTACCTCCACCTGCTGTACCGGGACGGCTGTGTTGTGCGCACCAGTGAGTGTACCAGACGCCTCATCACTAAAGTGCCCAACCGTGGTGAGTGTTTCTGCGATGGTGGAGGGTGTTGGTGACAGCAGTGGCGTTGTGTCGTGCTCTTCGTCCCACTCTGAGTCCATGGCACTTTGGGGTGGGGGTTCGTCTCCACCCATCCACTCTGAGTCACTGTCCGGTATTTCGTCTTCCCGGGTAGGGGTGTCCTGGGTAGTGCTGTCCCGGGTAGTGCTGTCCCGGGTAGTGCTGTCCCGGGTAGTGCTGTCCCGGGTAGTGGTGTCCCGGGTAGGAGTGTCCTGGGTAGTGGTGTCCCGGGTAGGGGTGTCCTGGATAGTGGTGTCCTGGGTAGTGGTGTCCTGGCTCGGATGTGACGGGGGCCTGTGGCTGCCCCCCTCATCGCTGGGTGGTCGCTCCCGCACGTGACGGGGGTGTCGTCTCCCTGTTGCTCCAGGTCTCTCCGTCTCCCGTGGTCTCCGAGGGGCATCCTGCGGGCGTCGCATGCTGGAGGGTTCGGGTCTCTCTGTCTCCCGTGGTCTCCGAGGGGCATCCTGCGGGCGTCGCATGCTGGAGGGTTTGGGTCTCTCCGTCTCCCGTGGTCTCTGAGGGGCATCCTGCGGGCGTCGCATGCTGGAGGGTTCGGGTCTCTCCGTCTCCCGTGGTCTCCGAGGGGCATGCTGCGGGCGTCGCATGCTGGAGGGTTCGGGTCTCTCCGTCTCCCGTGGTCTCCGAGGGGCATCCTGCGGGCGTCGCATGCTGGAGGGTTCGGGTCTCTCCGTCTCCCGTGGTCTCCGAGGGGCATCCTGCGGGCGTCGCATGCTGGAGGGTTCGGGTCTCTCCGTCTCCCGTGGTCTCCGAGGGGCATCCTGCGGGCGTCGCATGCTGGAGGGTGCGGGTCTCTCCGTCTCCCGTGGTCTCCGAGGGGCATCCTGCGGGCGGTCTGCATCTGCGGGGATGGGTGCCTGGACGTTTGGTCCTGCGATACACAAAGAAGCATGCATTGTTAGACATCAGGCAGTGATCAGGTGATACGGGAGAGGGGGATATAGGGGAGGGGGGATATGGCGACGGGCTGTTGGTGGCTCACTTGCTCGTGGGGCCCCGACCTCTGCATCAGCAACCTCCCGGTCCTCAGGTCCGCCAGCCAGTTCCAGGGCCCTTTCCTCGTGTACGGTCAGTGGCCTCTCATCAGCGGGCCCTCCTCCAGTCCTCACATGCTCCCTATTGTTGTGTGCACGCTTCTCCTGGGGGGGGGGGGGGGGTGGTGGCAGGGGTAAAAGGCAACAGTGTTAGGCAGGTATATGAATGCACGCCATCGGTTGCGCGTGCATTGCAGAGGTTAAGGTTAGGGCTGGATTCACTTGGGGATATGGGGGATATGGGGGAGGGGGGGATACGGGGGAGGGGGGATATGGGGGATATGGGGGAGGGGGGATATGGGGGATATGGGGGAGGGGGGAATATGGGGGATATGGTGGAGGGGGGATATGGGGGAGGGGGGATATGGGGGATATGGGGGGGGATATGGGGGAGGGGGGATATGGGGGATATGGGGGAGGGGGGATATGTGGGAGGGGGGATATGGGGAGGGGGGGATATGGGGAATATGGGGGAGGGGGGATATGGGGGAGGGGGGAATATGGGGGATATGGGGGAGGGGGGATATGGGGGAGGGGGGATATGGGGGAGGGGGGAATATGGGGGATATGGGGGAGGGGGGATATGGGGGATATGGGGGAGGGGGGATATGGGGGATATGGGGGAGGGGGGATATGTGGGAGGGGGGATATGGGGGAGGGGGGGATATGGGGAATATGGGGGAGGGGGGATATGGGGGATATGGGGGAGGGGGGATATGGGGGAGGGGGGAATATGGGGGATATGGGGGAGGGGGGATATGGGGGATATGGGGGAGGGGGGGATATGGGGGATGGGGGATATGGGGGAGGGGGGATATGGGGAGGGGGGATATGGGGGAGGGGGGGATATGGGGGAGGGGGGATATGGGGGATATGGGGGATATGGGGGAGGAGGGGATATGGGGGAGGGGGGATATGGGGGAGGGGGGATTTGGGGGAGAGGGGATATGGGGGATATGGGGGACGCTCACCCTGCCTGCTCTGACGAGGTCGTTCACCTTCTTGTGGCACTGGGTGCCTGTCCGTGGTGTTAGGGCCACAGCGGTGACGGCCTCTGCCACCTCCCTCCACAGACACCGGCTGTGGCGTGGGGCAACTCTGCGGCCGTGCCCGGGATACAGGGCGTCCCTCCTCTGCTCCACCGCATCCAGGAGCGCCTCCACATCGCGTGACTCAAACCTCGGGGCTGAGCGACGGCCAGCCATCAAGTCGGGTGTTGCGGTCGGCTGTTCCGGTCGGGTGGGGGGGAGCTGCGCGGCCTTATGAGCCGTCACGCCGTGCAGCGCGTATGACGCTGCACGGCGTGAACCACTGCGCAAGCGCGGATCCCGTTACGTCGCTGCTAGCCCATTTCGGGCCGCAGACTATCGGCCCATTTTTATGACGTGACGCAAGTGGGATTTGCGCCGTTTTTTGCGCCGATCGGCGGAGTTTCCGCCGATAACGGAGAATTTCGCCCCAGGTCTCCAATTTCTTGAAAATGAAATGAAATGAAAATCGCTTATTGTCACAAGTAGGCTTCAATGAAGTTACTGAGAAAAGCCCCTAGTCGCCACATTCCGGCGCCTGTTCGGGGAGGCTGTTACGGGAATTGAACCGTGCTGCTGGCCTGCCTTGGTCTGCTTTCAAAGCCAGCGATTTAGCCCTGTGCTAAACTTCTTCTTCTTGGGCAGGCCCTCAGGGTCGAGGGTGACTTGCTTCCACTCTGGGAAGGGGGGCTCTGCGGTGACTGAATAGTCCAATCCTAGATCCACAGACTCTGCCACAGGTTTGACAGGTGGTGTTTGATGAGGTGGGTGGGTGGGACACTCTGGATTCCGTTGTTTACACTTGGCCTCTACGTGCTCAACCCTACATCGCTCGAGGTAATTGGTGTCTTCGCGGATTGTTCTTCTCCAGTTTGTGTGATCTAAGGCAAGCGACTCCCACGTGTCGGTGGGGATGTTGCATTTATTTAGGGACGCTTTCAGAGAGTCCTTGTAGCATTTCCTTTGCTCTTCTAGTGATCATTCACCATTGCGGAGCTCGGAGTAGAGCACTTGCTTTGGGAGTCTTGTGTCTGGCATGCGGGCAATGTGACCCGCCCATCACAGCTGGTCGAGTGTGACCAGTGCCTCGATACTGGGGATATTGGCCTGGAGTGGGCACTCACGTTGGTACACCTATCTGCCAGTGGATTTTCAGGATTTTGCAGAGGCAGCATTGTGATATCTGTCCAGAGATTTGAGATGTCTGCTGTACATTGTTCATGTTTCTGGGGCATACAGGAAGGCGGGGACCACGGCTGCTCTGTAGACCATGAGCTTGATGCTGGGTTTAAGGTCTCGGTCTTCGAACACTGTTACTGAGGCGTCCAAAGATTGCACTGGCGCATTGGAGTCGATGTTGGATTCATCATCAATGTCTGCTCACACTGAGAGGGGGCTCCCGAGGTATAGGAAATGATCCACATTGACCAGGGGATCACCGTGGATCTGGATGGCCAGGGGGCTATTTTGTGTGGCAGGAGCGGACTGGTAGAGGACTTTTGTTTTCCGGATGTTTAGTCTGAGGCCTATTCTCTCAGATGCCTCGGTGAATGTGTCGACGATGGTGTGTAGCTCAGCCTCTGAATGTGCGCACACAGGCGTCATCTGCGCACTGCAGCTCGATGACAGAGGTCGGGGTGGTCTTGGTTCTGGCCTGGAGGCGTCGGAGATTGTACAGTTTCCGCTTGTCCAGTAGGTTAGCTCCACCCCAGCGAGGAGTTTCAGAGTGATGGGGTGGAACATTGCTGCGAGGTAGATGGAGAAGAGCGTTGGTGCAATGACGCAGCCCTGTTTGACCCCAGTTAACACACGTAAGGGTCTGTGGTGGTTCCGTTGGTGAGGATCGCACCTTGCATGTCATCGTGGAGCAGGCGGAGAATGGTGGCGAATTTCTGCGGGCAGCCGAATTTGAGGAAGATGTTCCACAATCCCTCACGGTTGACAGAGTCTTTGCGAGATCGAAGAAGGCCATGGTCAGAGGTTGATGCTGCTCCCTGCACTGTCCCTGGATTTGTCACGCGCTGAAGATCATTTCCAAAAGACAAAGTTTCAAAATAACAGGTCTTCCACTTACGATGGTGATGAGGAGGAATTCCTTCTCTCGGGAATTCTCTTACACAGGCAGCAGTGGTGGCTGGGTCATTGAATATACTCAAGACCAAGTTAGACAGAGTTTTGATTGACGAGAGAGTCAAGGGTTATAGGGGTGGTGAACACGATCGTAGAGGTCAAGCTGCCAAGACCCTCGGGCCACACCGGCTCGGAGTCGCTGGTCGGGGCTGCGTGTGTCTGACGGTGGGGTGCACGGTTCCCTCCCGACAGGGAATTAGGTACCGGTTTCAACTAGAAATACGGTGCAACCGGGAGACAGGAACATGGAGTTAAGGCCTCAATCAGTTCAGCCGTGATATGATTGAATGGCGGAACAGGCTCGATGGGCCGAATGTCCTACTCTGCTCCTATTTCTTATGTATTGAAATCCATCAGTTTTTCTCATTCACTTCATCCATCAATGTCTCTTGGTGATTTCCTGTCAGTATTAGATACCACACCACTAACCTTTGTATCATTGGCGTGGTGTTCTGATATGTGTTACGTGCTGTCTTCTGGTCCCTGAAGGTAACGTTCCTGAGTTTGTGCTCTCATTACCGAAGGTTCTGTGACAGGAGTCAATACTTTCCTGTCTCCTAACTCACAGCGAGTTCCTCTTTCTCCCCTGTGCTCATTGACTTCCATTTCCTTCCACTCATCCTGACTTCAAAATCCTCACCCGTGTTTCTGAAACTATCCATGACCTCTGGTCTCTGCAATCTCCTCCAGCCGCCACAACCCCCTCAGATGTCCTCTAATTCCGTCCTCCTCAACATCCGGGAATTCAATCACTCCACGC
>NC_092721.1:7990124-7992624 GCF_047496885.1 Scyliorhinus torazame
CTCACACACTCAATCACACACACACTCACTCACTCTCACACACACACTCACTCACACAGACACTCACACACACACTCACACACACTCACTCACGCACACTCACACACTCACTCACACACACTCACACTCACTCACACACAATCACACTCACACTCACACACACACTCACACACTCAATCACACACACACTCACTCACTCTCACACACACACTCACTCACACACACACTCACTCACACACACTCTCACACACTCACTCACTCACACACACACACTCACACACACACTTACACACACACTCACTCACACTCACGCTCACTCACACTCACACACTCACACACTCACTCACACTCACACACTCACTCACACTCACACACACTCACTCACACACTCACACACACTAACACACTCTCACACACTAACACACTCTCACACACTAACACACTCTCACACACACACTCACTCACCCACTCACACACACTCACTCACACACACCCAAACACGCACTCACACACACTCACTCACACACACACACTCACTCACACACACCCACTCACACACATTTACTAACACGCACTCACACACTCACTCACACACACGTTCAGACTCACTCACACGCCCACACACCCACACACACACACACTCACTCACACTCACTCACTCACACACACACTCACACACACTCACTCACACTCACTCACTCTCACTCACACACACTCACACACACTCACACACACTCACACACACTCACACTCACACTCACACACACACACACACACACACTCACTCACACACTCACTCACACACTCACTCATACACACTCACTCAGACTCACAAACACACTCACTCATACACTCACTCACTCACACACTCACACACACTCACTCACACTCAGACACTCACACACTCACTCACACACACTCACTCACACACACTCACTTACACATACACACATTCAGACACTCACACGCCCACACGCCCACACACCCACACACACACTCACTCACACTCACTCACTCACTCACACACACACACACACACACTCACTCACTCACTCACACTCTCACACACACACACTCACTCACACTCACTCACACACACTCACACACAGACACTCACTCACACTCACTCACACTCACACACTCACTCACACTTACACACACTCACTCACACACACTCACTCACACGCACTCACACCCACCCACTCACACACGTTTACTCACACACACACTCACACACTCACTCACACATTCACACACTCACACACACTCACACACACACTCACTCACACACACTCACTTACACATACACACACTCAGACACTCACTCACACGCACACATTCACACTCATTCACACGCCCACACATCCACACACACACTCACTCACACTCACTCACTCACACTCACCCACACACTCACTCGCTCAGACACTCACACACACACTCACACACTCACACACTCACTCACACTCACACACTCACACACTCACTCACACACACTCACTCACACACACTCACTTACACATACACACATTCAGACACTCACTCACACACACACATTCACACTCACTCACACGCCCACACACCCACACACACACTCACTCACACTCACTCACTCACACACACACACACACACTCACACTCACTCACTCACTCACACTCACACACACACTCACTCACACACACACACGCACGCACACACTCACTCACACGCACTCACACACAGACACTCACTCACACTCACTCACACTCACACACTCACTCACACTCACACACACTCACTCACACACACACACTCACTCACACGCACTCACACATTCACACACTCACTCACACACACACACTCACTCACACACACTAACTTAATCATACACACACTCAGACACTCACTCACACACACATTCACACTCATTCACACGCCCACACACCCCACACACACACTCACTCACACACACTCCCACACACTCACTCACACACACTCACTCACACACACTCACACCCTCACACTCACTCACACTCACTCACACTCACACACTCACTCACACTCACACACACTCACTCACACACTCACTCACTCACACACACTCACACACACCCACTCACACACGTTTACTCACACACACACACACTCACTTACACATACACACACTCAGACACTCACTCACACGCACACATTCACACTCATTCACACGCCCACACATCCACACACACTCACTCATACTCACTCACTCACACTCACAAACACACTCACTAACTCACTCACTCACACACTCACTCACACACTCACTCACACACACACACTCACTCACACACACTCATTTACACATACACACACTCAGACACTCACTCACACACACATTCACACTCACTCACACGCCCACACACCCACACACACACTCACTCACACTCACTCACACACACACTCACACACACTAACGCACACACTCACTCACACTCACACACACACACTCACACACACACACACACTCACACACACACACTC
>NC_092721.1:8005124-8012624 GCF_047496885.1 Scyliorhinus torazame
ACACACTCACACTCACTCACTCACTCACTCACACTCACACACACACTCACTCACACGCACACACTCACGCACACACACTCACTCACACACACTCACTTACACATACAAACATTCAGACACTCACTCACACACACACATTCACACTCACTCACACACCCACACACCCACACACACACTCACTCACTCACACACACACTCACACACACTCACTCACACACACTCACTCACACTCACTCACACACACACTCACTCACACACACACTCACACACACACTCACTCACACACACTCACACCCTCACACTCACTCACACTCACTCACACACTCACACACACTCACTCACACACTCACTCACTCACACACACACACTCACACACACTCACTCACACACACTCACTCACACTCACTCACACACACACTCACTCACACACACACTCACACACACACTCACTCACACACACTCACACCCTCACACTCACTCACACACACTCACACTCACACACTCACTCACACTCACACACACTCACTCACACACTCACTCACTCACACACACTCACACACACCCACTCACACACGTTTACTCACACACACACACACTCACTCACACATTCACACATTCACACACTCACACTCACTCACACACACACTAACTCACACACACTCACTTACACATACACACACTCACACTCACTCACTCACACACCCACACACACTCACTCACACACACTCACTCACGCACACACACTCACACTCACTCACACCGACACACTAACTCACTCACACACTAACTCACACATTCACTCACACAATCACTCACACACACTCACTCACACTCACTCACACACTCACTCACACACTCACGCACACACTCACACACACACACTCACACACACACTCACACACTCACTCACACACTCACACTCACACACACACTCACACACACTCACACTCACTCACACACAATCACACTCACTCACACTCACACACACACTCAATCACACACACACTCACTCACTCACAATCACACACACACACTCACACACACTCACTCACACACACCCACTCACACACACTCTCACACACTCACTCACTCACACTCACACACACACATTCACTCACACACACTCACACCCACTCAGACACTCACTCACACACACACTCACTCACTCACACACTCACACACACACTCACTCACACCCACTCACACACACACTCACACACACACACACTCACTCACACTCACACACACACACACACTCACTCACACACACTCACACACCCACTCACACACGTTTACTCACACACACACTCACAAACTCGCTCACACTCACACACTCACAGACACTCACTCACACACACTCACTCACACTCACTCACTCACACTCACAAACACACTCACTCACACACACACTCACTCACCCACTCACACATAAACTCACACACACTCACTCACACACACCCAAACACGCACTCACACACACTCACTCACACACACACACTCACTCACACACACCCACTCACACACATTTACTCACACACACACTCACACACTCACTCACACACACATTCAGACTTACTCACACGCCCACACACCCACACACATACACACTCACTCACACTCACTCACTCACACACACACTCACACACACTCACTCACACTCACTCACTCTCACTCACACACACTCACACACACTCACACACTCACACTCACTCACACACACTCACTCACACACACACTCAATCACACACTCACTCACACACTCACTCACACACACTCACTCACACACACTCACTCAGACTCACAAACACACTCACCCACACACTCACTCGCTCAGGCACTCACACACACACTCACACACTCACTCACACTCACACACTCACACACTCACTCACACACACTCACTCACACACACTCACTTACACATACACACATTCAGACACTCACTCACACACACACATTCACACTCACTCACACGCCCACACACCCACACATACATTCACTCACACTCACTCACTCACACACACACACACACACACACTCACACTCACTCACTCACTCACTCACTCACACTCACACACACACTCACTCACACGCACACACTCACGCACACACTCACTCACACACACACACTCACGCACACACTCACTCACAATCACTCACACTCACACACTCACTCACACTCACACACTCACTCACACACACTCACTCAGACTCACAAACACACTCACCCACACACTCACTCGCTCAGGCACTCACACACACACTCACACACTCACTCACACTCACCCACTCACACACTCACTCACACACACTCACTCACACACACTCACTTACACATACACACATTCAGACACTCACTCACACACACACATTCACACTCACTCACACGCCCACACACCCACACACACATTCACTCACACTCACTCACTCACACACACACACACACACACTCACACTCACTCACTCACTCACTCACACTCACACACACACTCACTCACACGCACACACTCACGCACACACTCACTCACACACACACACTCACGCACACACTCACTCACAATCACTCACACTCACACACTCACTCACACTCACACACACTCACTCACACACACACACTCACTCACACGCACTCACACATTCACACACTCACTCACACACACACACTCACTCACACACACTAACTTAATCATACACACACTCAGACACTCACACACACATTCACACTCATTCACATGCCCACACACCCCACACACACACTCACTCACACTCACACACACTCACTCACACACTCACTCACTCACACACACTCACACACACCCACTCACACACGTTTACTCACACACACACACACACTCATTCACACATTCACACATTCACACACTCACACTCACTCACACACACACTAACTCACACTCACTCACTTACACATACACACACTCAGACACCCACTCACACACACACATTCACACTAATTCACACGCCCATACACCCACACACACACACACTCACACTCACTCACTCACACAACCACACACACTCACTCACACACACTCACTCACACACACTCACTCACGCACACACACTCACACTCACTCACACCGACACACTCACTCACACACTAACTCACACATTCACTCACACAATCACTCACACACACTCACTCACACTCACTCACACAGTCACTCACACACTCACGCACACACTCACACACACTCACTCACACACACTCACACACACACTCACACACTCACTCACTCACTCACACTCACTCACACACACACTAACTCACACACACTCACTTACACATACACACACTCAGACACTCGCTCACACACACACATTCACACTAATTCACACGCCCATACACCCACACACACACACACTCACACTCACTCACTCACACAACCACACACACTCACTCACACACACTCACTCACACACACTCACTCACGCACACACACTCACACTCACTCACACCGACACACTCACTCACTCACACACTAACTCACACATTCACTCACACAATCACTCACACACACTCACTCACACTCACTCACACACTCACTCACACACTCACGCACACACTCACACACACTCACTCACACACACACTCACACACACACTCACTCACACCCACTCACACACACACTCACACACACACACACTCACTCACACACACGCACTCACACCCACCCACTCACACACGTTTACTCACACACACACTCACACACTCACTCACACATTCACACACTCACACACACTCACACACACACTCACTCACACACACTCACTTACACATACACACACTCAGACACTCACTCACACGCACACATTCACACTCATTCACACGCCCACACATCCACACACACACTCACTCACACTCACTCACTCACACTCACAAACACACTCACTCACACTCACTCACTCACTCACTCACTCACACACTCACTCACACACTCACTCACACACACACACTCACTCACACACACTCATTTACACATACACACACTCAGACACTCACTCACACACACATTCACACTCACTCACACGCCCACACACCCACACACACACTCACTCACACTCACTCACACACACACTCACACACACTCACTCACACACACTCACTCACACTCACTCACACACACTCACACACACACTCACTCACACACACACTCACACACACACTCACTCACAGACACACACTAACACTCACACACACACTCACACACACACTCACTCACACACACACTCACACTCACTCACACAGACACTCAAACACACACTCACACACACTCACTCACGCACACTCACACACTCACTCACACACACTCACACTCACTCACACACAATCACACTCACACTCACACACACACTCACACACTCAATCACACACACACTCACTCACTCTCACACACACACTCACTCACACACACACTCACTCACACACACTCTCACACACTCACTCACACACACACTCACTCACACTCACGCTCACTCACACTCACACACTCACACACTCACTCACACTCACACACTCACTCACACTCACACACACTCACTCACACACTCACACACACTAACATACTCTCACACACTAACACACTCTCACACACACACTCACACACACACACTTACTTGCACACACACACACACTCAGACACTCACTCACACACACTCACTCACTCACTCACTCACACACACTCACACACACACTCACACATACACTCACACACACACACTCACTCACGCACACTCACACTCACACACACACACTCACTCACACACTAACTCACACACTCACTCACACTCACACACACACACTCACTCACACACACACACACACACACTCACTCACAACCACTCACACACGTTTACTCACACACACACTCACACACTCACTCACACTCATACACACACACTCACTCACACACACTCACTCACACACACTCACTTACACATACAAACATTCAGACACTCACTCACACACACACATTCACACTCACTCACACGCCCACACACCCACACACACACTCACTCACTCACACACACACACTCACACACACTCACTCACACACACTCACTCACACTCACTCACACACACACTCACTCACACACACACTCACACACACACTCACTCACACACACTCACACCCTCACACTCACTCACACTCACTCACACACTCACACACACTCACTCACACACTCACTCACTCACACACACTCACACACACCCACTCACACACGTTTACTCACACACACACACACACTCACACATTCACACATTCACACACTCACACTCACTCACACACACACTCACTCACACACACTCACTTACACATACACACACTCAGACATTCACTCACACACACACATTCACACTCATTCACACGCCCATACACCCACACACACACACTCACACTCACTCACACACCCACACACACTCACTCACACACACTCACTCACACACACTCACTCACGCACACACACTCACACTCACTCACACCGACACACTCACTCACTCACACACTAACTCACACATTCACTCACACAATCACTCACTCACACACTCACACTCACACACACACTCACACACACTCACACTCACTCACACACAATCACACTCACTCACACTCACACACACACTCAATCACACACACACTCACTCACTCACAATCACACACACACTCTCACACACAGTCACTCACACACACCCACTCACACACACTCTCACACACTCACTCACTTACACTCACACACACACATTCACTCACACACACTCACACACACTCACACTCACACTCACTCACACTCACACACTCACGCACTCTCACACACTCACTCACACTCTCACACACTGACTCACACACACACACACTCACACACACTCACACACACACACACTCACACACACTCACTCACTCACATACACACCAACTCAGACACTCACTCACACACACACTCACTCACTCACACACTCACACACACACTCACTCAACCCCACTCACACACACACTCACACACACACACACTCACTCACACTCACACACACACACACACACACTCACTCACACACACTCACACACCCACTCACACACGTTTACTCACACACACACTCACAGACACTCACTCACACACACTCACTCACACTCACTCACTCACACTCACAAACACACTCACTCACACACACACTCACTCACCCACTCACACATAAACTCACACACACTCACTCACACACACCCAAACACGCACTCACACACACTCACTCACACACACACACACACTCACACACACCCACTCACACACATTTACTCACACACACACTCACACACTCACTCACACACACATTCAGACTCACTCACACGCCCACACACCCACACACACACACTCACTCACACTCACTCACTCACACACACACTCACACACACTCACTCACACTCACTCACTCTCACTCACACACACTCACACACACTCACACACTCACACTCACACTCATTCACACACACACTCACTCACACACACACTCAATCACACACTCACTCACACACTCACTCACACACACTCACTCAGACTCACAAACACACTCACCCACACACTCACTCGCTCACACACTCACACACACACTCACACACTCACTCACACTCACACACTCACACACTCACTCACACACACTCACTTACACATACACACATTCAGACACTCACTCACACACACACATTCACACTCACTCACACGCCCACACACCCACACACACACTCACTCACACTCACTCACTCACACACACACACACACACACACTCACACTCACTCACTCACTCACTCACACTCACACACACACACACTCACTCACACACACACTCACACACACACTCACTCACACGCACTCACACACAGACACTCACTCACACTCACTCACACTCACACACTCACTCACACTCACACACACTCACTCACACACACACACTCACTCACACGCACTCACACATTCACACACTCACTCACACACACACACTCACTCACACACACTCACTTAATCATACACACACTCAGACACTCACTCACACACACATTCACACTCATTCAGACGCCCACACACCCCACACACACACTCACTCACACACACTCACACACACATACTCACACACACTCACTCACACACACTCACACTCACACACACTCACACTCACACACACACACTCACTCACACACTAACTCACACACTCACTCACACTCACACACACACACTCACACACACACTCACACACACACTCACTCACACACACACACACACACTCACTCACACTCACTCACACACACACTCACTCACTCACACACACACACTCACACACTCACTCACACTCACACAAACACACTCACTCACACACTCACTCACACACACTCACTTACACATACAAACATTCAGACACTCACTCACACACACACATTCACACTCACTCACACGCCCACACACCCACACACACACTCACTCACTCACACACACAC
>NC_092721.1:8017624-8027624 GCF_047496885.1 Scyliorhinus torazame
CTCACACACACACCCACTCACACACACTCACTCACTCACATACACACTCACTCACACCCACTCACACACACACTCACGCACACACACACTCACTCACACTCACACACACACACACACTCACTCACACACACTCACACATCCACTCACACACGTTTACTCACACACACATTCACAAACTCGCTCACACTCACACACTCACAGACACTCACTCACACACACTCACTCACACTCACTCACTCGCACTCACAAACACTCACTCACACACACACTCACTCACCCACTCACACATAAACTCACACACACTCACTCACACACACCCAAACACGCACTCACACACACTCACTCACACACACACTCACTCACACACACCCACTCACACACATTTACTCACACACACACTCACACACTCACTCACACACACATTCAGACTCACTCACACGCCCACACACCCACACACACACACTCACTCACACTCACTCACTCACACACACACTTACACACACTCACTCACACTCACTCACTCACACACACTCACTTACACATACAAACATTCAGACACTCACTCACACACACATTCACACTCACTCACACGCCCACACACCCACACACATGCCCACACACCCACACGCACACTCACTCACTCACACACACTCACTCACACACACTCACTCACACCAACTCACACACACACTCACTCACACACACACTCACACACACACTCACTCACACACACTCACACCCTCACACTCACTCACACTCACTCACACTCACACACTCACTCACACTCACACACACTCACTCACACACTCACTCACTCACACACACTCACACCCACCCACTCACACACGTTTACTCACACACACACACACTCACTCACACACACTCACACATACACACACTCAGACACTCACACACTCACTCACACACACTCACTCACACACACTCACTCACGCACACACTAACTCACACATTCACTCACACAATCACTCACACACACTCACTCACACTCACTCACACACTCACTCACACACTCACGCACACACTCACACACACTCACTCACACACACTCACACACACACTCACACACTCACACACTCACACTCACACACACACACTCACACACACTCACACTCACTCACACACAATCACACTCACTCACACTCACACGCACACTCAATCACACACACACTCACTCACTCACAATCACACACACACACACACACACTCACTCACACACACCCACTCACACACACTCTCACACACTCACTCACTCACACTCACACACACACACATTCACTCACACACACTCACACACACTCACACTCACACTCACACACTCACGCACACTCACACACTCACTCACACTCTCACACACTGACTCACACACACTCACACACACACTCACACACACTCACACACACACCCACTCACACACACTCACTCACTCACATACACACCCACTCAGACACTCACTCACACACACTCACTCACTCACACACTCACACACACACTCACTCACACCCACTCACACACACACTCACGCACACACACACTCACTCACACACACACACACACACACACTCACTCACACACACTCACACATCCACTCACACACGTTTGCTCACACACACATTCACAAACTCGCTCACACTCACACACTCACAGACACTCACTCACACACTCACTCACACTCACTCACTCACACTCACAAACACTCACTCACACACACACTCACTCACCCACTCACACATAAACTCACACACACTCACTCACACACACCCAAACACGCACTCACACACACTCACTCACACACACACACTCACTCACACACACCCACTCACACACATTTACTCACACACACACTCACACACTCACTCACACACACATTCAGACTCACTCACACGCCCACACACCCACACCCACACACTCACTCACACTCACTCACTCACACACACACTTACACACACACTCACTCACACTCACTCACTCTCACTCACACACACTCACACACACTCACACACTCACTCACACTCACAAACACTCACTCACACACACACACTCAATCACACACACTAACACGCACACACTCACACACGTTTACTCACACACACACTCACACACTCACTCACACATTCACACACTCACTCACTCACACACACACACTCACTCACACACACTCACTTAATCATACACACACTCAGACACTCACTCACACACACATTCACACTCATTCACACGCCCACACACCCCACACACACACTCACTCACACACACTCACACACACTCACTCACTCACACTCACACACACACACTCACTCACACACTAACTCACACACTCACTCACACTCACACACTAACTCACACACTCACTCACACACTCACTCACACTCACACACACACACTCACACACACACACTCACACACACACACACACACTCACTCACACACACACTCACACACAACCACTCACACACATTTACTCACACACACACACACACTCACTCACACTCACACACACACACTCACTCACACACACTCACTCACACACACTCACTTACACATACAAACATTCAGACACTCACTCACACACACATTCACACTCACTCACACGCCCACACACCCACACACATGCCCACACACCCACACGCACACTCACTCACTCACACACACTCACTCACACACACTCACTCACACCAACTCACACACACACTCACTCACACACACACTCACACACACACTCACTCACACACACTCACACCCTCACACTCACTCACACTCACACACTCACTCACACTCACACACACTCACTCACACACTCACTCACTCACACACACTCACACACACCCACTCACACACGTTTACTCACACACACACACACTCACGCACACACACTCACTTACACATACACACGCTCAGACACTCACACACTCACTCACACACACTCACACACACTCACTCACACACACTCACTCACGCACACACTAACTCACACATTCACTCACACAATCACTCACACACACTCACTCACACTCACTCACACACTCACTCACACACTCACGCACACACTCACACACACTCACTCACACACACTCACACACACACTCACACACTCACACACTCACACTCACACACACACACTCACACACACTCACACTCACTCACACACAATCACACTCACTCACACTCACACGCACACTCAATCACACACACACTCACTCACTCACAATCACACACACACACTCACACACACTCACTCACACACACCCACTCACACACACTCTCACACACTCACTCACTCACACTCACACACACACACATTCACTCACACACACTCACACACACTCACACTCACACACTCACGCACACTCACACACTCACTCACACTCTCACACACTGACTCACACACACTCACACACACACTCACACACACTCACACACACACCCACTCACACACACTCACTCACTCACATACACACTCACTCACACCCACTCACACACACACTCACGCACACACACACTCACTCACACTCACACACACACACACACTCACTCACACACACTCACACATCCACTCACACACGTTTACTCACACACACATTCACAAACTCGCTCACACTCACACACTCACAGACTCTCACTCACACACACTCACTCACACTCACTCACTCACACTCACAAACACTCACTCACACACACACTCACTCACCCACTCACACATAAACTCACACACACTCACTCACACACACCCAAACACGCACTCACACACACTCACTCACACACACACTCACTCACACACACCCACTCACACACATTTACTCACACACACACTCACACACTCACTCACACACACATTCAGACTCACTCACACGCCCACACACCCACACACACACACTCACTCACACTCACTCACTCACACACACACTTACACACACTCACACACTCACTCACTCACACACACTCACACCCACCCACTCACACACGTTTACTCACACACACACACACTCACTCACACACACTCACACATACACACACTCAGACACTCACACACTCACTCACACACACTCACTCACACACACTCACACCCACCCACTCACACACGTTTACTCACACACACACACACTCACTCACACACACTCACACATACACACACTCAGACACTCACACACTCACTCACACACACTCACTCACACACACTCACTCACGCACACACTAACTCACACATTCACTCACACAATCACTCACACACACTCACTCACACTCACTCACACACTCACTCACACACTCACGCACACACTCACACACACTCACTCACACACACTCACACACACACTCACACACTCACACACTCACACTCACACACACACACTCACACACACTCACACTCACTCACACACAATCACACTCACTCACACTCACACGCACACTCAATCACACACACACTCACTCACTCACAATCACACACACACACACACACACACTCACTCACACACACCCACTCACACACACTCTCACACACTCACTCACTCACACTCACACACACACACATTCACTCACACACACTCACACACACTCACACTCACACTCACACACTCACGCACACTCACACACTCACTCACACTCTCACACACTGACTCACACACACTCACACACACACTCACACACACTCACACACACACCCACTCACACACACTCACTCACTCACATACACACCCACTCAGACACTCACTCACACACACTCACTCACTCACACACTCACACACACACTCACTCACACCCACTCACACACACACTCACGCACACACACACTCACTCACACACACACACACACACACACTCACTCACACACACTCACACATCCACTCACACACGTTTGCTCACACACACATTCACAAACTCGCTCACACTCACACACTCACAGACACTCACTCACACACACTCACTCACACTCACTCACTCACACTCACAAACACTCACTCACACACACACTCACTCACCCACTCACACATAAACTCACACACACTCACTCACACACACCCAAACACGCACTCACACACACTCACTCACACACACACACTCACTCACACACACCCACTCACACACATTTACTCACACACACACTCACACACTCACTCACACACACATTCAGACTCACTCACACGCCCACACACCCACACCCACACACTCACTCACACTCACTCACTCACACACACACTTACACACACACTCACTCACACTCACTCACTCTCACTCACACACACTCACACACACTCACACACTCACTCACACTCACACACACTCACTCACACACACACACTCAATCACACACACTAACACGCACACACTCACACACGTTTACTCACACACACACTCACACACTCACTCACACATTCACACACTCACTCACTCACACACACACACTCACTCACACACACTCACTTAATCATACACACACTCAGACACTCACTCACACACACATTCACACTCATTCACACGCCCACACACCCCACACACACACTCACTCACACACACTCACACACACTCACTCACTCACACTCACACACACACACTCACTCACACACTAACTCACACACTCACTCACACTCACACACTAACTCACACACTCACTCACACACTCACTCACACTCACACACACACACTCACACACACACACTCACACACACACACACACACTCACTCACACACACACTCACACACAACCACTCACACACATTTACTCACACACACACACACACTCACTCACACTCACACACACACACTCACTCACACACACTCACTCACACACACTCACTTACACATACAAACATTCAGACACTCACTCACACACACATTCACACTCACTCACACGCCCACACACCCACACACATGCCCACACACCCACACGCACACTCACTCACTCACACACACTCACTCACACACACTCACTCACACCAACTCACACACACACTCACTCACACACACACTCACACACACACTCACTCACACACACTCACACCCTCACACTCACTCACACTCACACACTCACTCACACTCACACACACTCACTCACACACTCACTCACTCACACACACTCACACACACCCACTCACACACGTTTACTCACACACACACACACTCACGCACACACACTCACTTACACATACACACGCTCAGACACTCACACACTCACTCACACACACTCACACACACTCACTCACACACACTCACTCACGCACACACTAACTCACACATTCACTCACACAATCACTCACACACACTCACTCACACTCACTCACACACTCACTCACACACTCACGCACACACTCACACACACTCACTCACACACACTCACACACACACTCACACACTCACACACTCACACTCACACACACACACTCACACACACTCACACTCACTCACACACAATCACACTCACTCACACTCACACGCACACTCAATCACACACACACTCACTCACTCACAATCACACACACACACTCACACACACTCACTCACACACACCCACTCACACACACTCTCACACACTCACTCACTCACACTCACACACACACACATTCACTCACACACACTCACACACACTCACACTCACACACTCACGCACACTCACACACTCACTCACACTCTCACACACTGACTCACACACACTCACACACACACTCACACACACTCACACACACACCCACTCACACACACTCACTCACTCACATACACACTCACTCACACCCACTCACACACACACTCACGCACACACACACTCACTCACACTCACACACACACACACACTCACTCACACACACTCACACATCCACTCACACACGTTTACTCACACACACATTCACAAACTCGCTCACACTCACACACTCACAGACTCTCACTCACACACACTCACTCACACTCACTCACTCACACTCACAAACACTCACTCACACACACACTCACTCACCCACTCACACATAAACTCACACACACTCACTCACACACACCCAAACACGCACTCACACACACTCACTCACACACACACTCACTCACACACACCCACTCACACACATTTACTCACACACACACTCACACACTCACTCACACACACATTCAGACTCACTCACACGCCCACACACCCACACACACACACTCACTCACACTCACTCACTCACACACACACTTACACACACTCACTCACACTCACTCACTCACACACACTCACTTACACATACAAACATTCAGACACTCACTCACACACACATTCACACTCACTCACACGCCCACACACCCACACACATGCCCACACACCCACACGCACACTCACTCACTCACACACACTCACTCACACACACTCACTCACACCAACTCACACACACACTCACTCACACACACACTCACACACACACTCACTCACACACACTCACACCCTCACACTCACTCACACTCACTCACACTCACACACTCACTCACACTCACACACACTCACTCACACACTCACTCACTCACACACACTCACACACACCCACTCACACACGTTTACTCACACACACACACACTCACTCACACACACTCACACATACACACACTCAGACACTCACACACTCACTCACACACACTCACTCACACACACTCACTCACGCACACACTAACTCACACATTCACTCACACAATCACTCACACACACTCACTCACACTCACTCACACACTCACTCACACACTCACGCACACACTCACACACACTCACTCACACACACTCACACACACACTCACACACTCACACACTCACACTCACACACACACACTCACACACACTCACACTCACTCACACACAATCACACTCACTCACACTCACACGCACACTCAATCACACACACACTCACTCACTCACAATCACACACACACACACACTCACTCACACACACCCACTCACACACACTCTCACACACTCACTCACTCACACTCACACACACACACATTCACTCACACACACTCACACTCACACACTCACGCACACTCACACACTCACTCACACTCTCACACACTGACTCACACACACTCACACACACACTCACACACACTCACACACACACCCACTCACACACACTCACTCACTCACATACACACCCACTCAGACACTCACTCACACACACTCACTCACTCACACACTCACACACACACTCACTCACACCCACTCACACACACACTCACGCACACACACACTCACTCACACACACACACACACACACACTCACTCACACACACTCACACATCCACTCACACACGTTTGCTCACACACACATTCACAAACTCGCTCACACTCACACACTCACAGACACTCACTCACACACACTCACTCACACTCACTCACTCACACTCACAAACACTCACTCACACACACACTCACTCACCCACTCACACATAAACTCACACACACTCACTCACACACACCCAAACACGCACTCACACACACTCACTCACACACACACACTCACTCACACACACCCACTCACACACATTTACTCACACACACACTCACACACTCACTCACACACACATTCAGACTCACTCACACGCCCACACACCCACACCCACACACTCACTCACACTCACTCACTCACACACACACTTACACACACTCACTCACACTCACTCACTCTCACTCACACACACTCACACACACTCACACACTCACACTCACTCACACACACACACTCACTCACACACACACTCAATCACACACTCACTCACACACTCAGTCACACACTCACTCAGACTCACAAACACACTCACTCACACACTCACTCACTCACACACTCACACACACACTCACACACTCACTCACACTCACACACTCACTCACACACACTCACTCACACACACTCACTTACACATACACACATTCAGACACTCACTCACACACACACATTCACACTCACTCACACGCCCACACACACACACACACACACTCATTCACACTCACTCACTCACACACACACACACACACACACTCACACTCACTCACTCACTCACTCACACTCACACACACACACACTCACTCACACACACACTCACTCACACACACTCACACACAGACACTCACTCACACTCACTCACACGCACACACTCACTCACACTCACACACACTCACTCACACACACACACTCACTCACATGCACTCACACACACCCACTCACACACGTTTACTCACACACACACTCACACACTCACTCACACATTCACACACTCACACACACTCACACACACACTCACTCACACACACTCACTTACGCATACACACACTCAGACACTCACTCACACACACATTCACACTCACTCACACGCCCACACACCCACACACACACTCACTCACACCCACTCACACACACACTCACACACACTCACTCACACACACTCACTCACACTCACACACACACTCACACACACTCACTCACACACACACACACTCACACTCACTCACACACACACTCACTCACACACACTCACTCACTCAATCACCCACTCTCACACACGCACGCACACTCACACACACTCACTCACACACACTCACACACACACACTCACACTCACTCACACACACACACTCACACACTCACTCACTCAGACACTCACTCACACACATTCAGACTCACTCACACGCCCACACACCCACACACACACTCACTCACACTTACTCACTCACACACACACTCACACACACTCACTCACACACACTCACTCACACTCACTCACACACACTCACACGCACACTCACACTCACACACACACACACTCACTGACACACACACTCACTCACACACTCACTCACACACTCACTCACATACACTCACTCACACTCACAAACACACTCACTCACACACTCACTCATACACACACACTCACTCACACACACTCACTTACACATACACACACTCGCTCACTCACACACACATTCACACTCACTCACACGCCCACACACCCAGACACACACTCACTCACACTCACT